>NW_008825625.1:4382-21486 GCF_000691245.1 Trypanosoma grayi | reverse complement strand
CTCCCCCCCCCCCCCCTTTGAGAAGTCTGTAAAAGGGGCACTTGCCATGAGCGCGGCGTGGAGCTCTCAGCTGGTGGAAGAGTTACTGTTTCGGCAGTACATCAAGGGCGAGGATGTATCGATGCTGCTTCCCCCACCACCAACCCTTTCTGTGGATCTGTACATGGAGAAATACGATCAGTGTACCAAGATGCTGTCGTCTTACGTCCGGAACGGGCCCAACGCTGCTCTAACTTCTCAAAACGTTAATACGGCATCTAAGCTATACGGTGCGACTCCAGTGAAGGGGCAGAATTCGTTTTCTCGTACAGCCAATCAACCTCAAACTGCAGTTCTTGCGGCAGCTGATACAAGGGCGCAGGTGTGTCGCACACCTAATGGAAAAGATATGTCTTCGGCTGCTGTCGACTCACCTATCCCTGTTGCGCCAAATACCGCAGCACGACAGGGAAGTGTTTCCCCGTTTGCTCAACTACGAAAAAACAGAACGGAGTGGCCGTCTTCTGTTCCCACCAATGCGTCACTAAAGAGTACCAGTCGTTCAAAGGTAGCGCACTTAACGGCGAAACGAGTGGCTGCCCAAGAATGCGTAGACCCTGATCTTATTTTCGCTCAGAATCCAGAGGAGTTACCACTACATGCTATCTTCGCCAAATACCCCAAAGCCCTCGAATCTCTGGCTGCTGTTCGCGGTGGTAGTGGCGACTGGCGGAACGATACTTTTACGGTGGAAGAAGAGAATCAATACAAGCGTGAGTTGGGCTTCGTGCATGTGGGTCCCAGTCAATGTGTTTATGGGAGGTCTAAACTTTTCCACAAATAGAAGCGGTTTATGTAATGAGTTAGATTGGTTTATTAGATGACTAGATGCCACCCACACTTCTGTTTTCTTGTTGTTTTTTTTGGTTTGTTGGTGTATGCGCGCGTAATCCCCGATGCTTCCAAAAGTTGCCTTTGAAGACCAATTTACGTGCCTCCAGACACAAGAAAAAAGCGCATGCGCTGTGGAAATTGTCGCACGCTCTCATTCCTTTTTTTTTTCTGTGCAGTTTTCTGCAGAGAGTTTGCTCTGCTGTGTAGACTGTATGAAGTACCCACCGGGGTCGCCGGTCTGGGTCAGATGCGATGACGGGGAGTGGTGGCCAGCAGTGGTGCGTGAGGCGAACAAGGAGTCGTTCCTCGAGGTTGGGGGAGAGTACGATATGTGTGTGGAGTTTTATCATGATCGTGAAAATCTCTATCCTGTAGCCTCAGGGGACAACGGTGTGCGCCAATTTCACGTCTTGGAGGCGGAACGGGACAACGAGGAGCGGGGACTGTTTCTCGTGGAGGTGACAAAGAAGGCAGTGCAGCAGGCGTTGTTAGACTCTGGCCGTAGCGCACCTCCACTGGATATTATTCAGACGTACAGCGCGGCAGAGTTGCGGTGTATGTCTGCCCTTCTTGGGACGGTTAACCACGACACTGCCTCGCAGCTGCGGCAGGCGTTGCTGAAAAACGAAGGAATTGATCTCTCGTCAAAGAATGTTAAAAAAATTGCCGAGAAAGAACGGAGAAAACGTAAAAGAACCATACCTTCAGCGGAGGTGACGATGCCCCGTGTGCTGAGCGGGGTCACTCCGCCTCTGCCGCCGCCGCCGCCGCCCACCCGGAGCTCCTACATCAATTCTCCCGCTCCGCCTGCTGTGCCGCCGCTCTCAGCATCGCAACCAGTGGCAGTGATGACGGCAAAGATAGAACGGAAGTTCCAGGAGCCTTTTGACTCTGCCGCGCTGGATGTACTGCGCAAGGAGGTATTTGAGAACAAGGAACGATATGTGTTATCACCGCTGTACCGATACCTGGAGGTGCTGGGCGCTGTGGTGGTGGATGGTGATCCTGTGGAGACGACATTGCCTTCGCCATTGGCTCTACATGAGGTCCCGGATGGTGGCTTTCCTCCGTCGCGGCGCGTGTTACTTGTCGCATTGTCGACTCCCACGTTCGATCACACCGATGGGTGGATGATGCCCTTTGAATATGAAGGAGCCACTGTCGCGATGACACTCGCCGTCAACGGTGCTGTGGTAGAGATACCAAGTAATCCTTCCTTGCCTTCAGGAAAGGAAACTATGGCTGTAAAGACAGCCCCAGCGGCTGATATAACCTCTCTTGTGTTACGCGAAGAGTTGTTTTCACTCGCCGTTGATTTCACGGGGTTCATTGAAGACACAACACTTTGGGGTGGCGTGATTGCCGCCGTATATGTGGACACTGTTGACATGGATGTGCTAGCTGATAGGGTTGTGTCCAATTACCAGGTCCCACCCCGCCGCAAAGAACGTGTCGATGTCGTTGGGGTACATGTGAAAATTGTTTGCCCCCTTACGACGCTTCCACTGAAAGTACCCGTGCGAGGGTTTTTATGCGAGCATATGCAGTGTATGGAACTCTGCTCCTTGCTCACCCATTGCGCCCGCACGAACGTGTGGAACTGCCCACTTTGCTGGGCGCCGACCAGGCCGCAGACGATCATGGTGAACTACAGGCTAAAGGAATGGCTGGAAAGATATCATACCCTCTTGAGTAAAGTGGACTATGTTGTAGAGACACCATCTGGTGAGCCTCTCCGTGCTATCTGGAAGCGGGAAAGCAGGAGACAAGTTGCTGACGTCATTGCTGTTGAATAATTGCTATGTGATGTCTTGTTGATTAGTCCTCTCTCATGATGATTGTGGCCTTCGTTCTCTTGTTTCCAGGCGATACCTGGGGTTCATTGCATTCTCTGCCATTTTTTTTTTGTTGTTTGACTGGCGTAGTCCATAGCAGTGGGCGATGAATGAACTCATATCGTCAGAGGAGTCATGTAGAAGACAAATAGGTCTCGTTGAAGACAGCACATTCTGGGCGCAGTCGCTTTTACTTCTCCGTACGATTGGATATCTCATGGGGGAGGAGAACATGATGCACTACATTAGTCTTATGCGGCTCCTGACAAATAGCTCAAACATTCTGCAATCTTACCGATTATTCCTCAAACGCAAAGAGGTATTGCTAGCTACCTTCTCTGCTGCATTGGACGATGCCGCGGAAATACATGAGGCGGGCTGTGATTTGAGAAGGGCTTCGTCACAGACAAGCACAACCTCTCTTGACGGAGCAAAAACAAAGATTTTCTTAAGTCGGTGTGATTCATTCACATCCTTTTTCCAAAACTACTACAGTGTGCGCCTAAAACTATTTGGGTTGTATGGCGTGGAACATTCCCGCATACAAAAAGAGTTGATGTTGGTAATACATTCCCTGCACTGCACAGATCTTGCTCGTATGCTCCTTTCCCCTTCAGCGTGTGACCACTCACCAAGGATACTGGCGCCGCCTGAGGAATTTTATGGTCTTGTTGTCAGCGACGGCCGCTTGCTGAACCGTGGAGGACACACGCTGAAGGAGCACTACTACCAGGTGCGGGTAATCCAATCCCTGGCCCCTGCCTTTCCTTTAGTGAGGTCTGGTGATGTGATACTCTCTATCAACAAACGGTCGGTTGCCACTCTCGAGGGTGCCAGAGCCGAGTTGAAGGGACACCCCAAGACACTGGAACTTCTTGTCCTGCGCCAGAAGAAGGCGATTTCTGTTACTGTTACAGTATGATCACACCTCTTGGCTGCTTCCCCCCTAAGAGATTTACACCACAAATCGAAAAAAAAAATGGGATTACTTTCGGAGTTCGTGACTTTATTTTGTAAAAACTTTCCCCTATTTTTCCGTTTCTCTTTTTTTGTCATTTTACTCTAGGAGCTACAGCGTGCTTTTTTTTTCTTTTTATTTCCCTCCGCATTCTTCGACCACAATGTCCGTGCGCCAGATTCTCTTCTCTTCAGAGCATGTGAGTGAGGGACACCCTGACAAGCTCTGTGATCAGGTATCAGACGCTGTGTTGGACGCGTGCCTAGAGCATGATCCACTCGCAAAGGTTGCGTGTGAGACGTGCTCCAAGACGGGAATGATCATGATCTTTGGTGAGATCACCACGAAGACGGTGCTTGACTACCAGAAGGTGGTCCGGGATGCCGTGAGGGATATTGGGTTTGACGATGGGGAGAAGGGCCTGGACTACCGCTCGTGCAACCTGCTTATCGCCATCGAGCAACAGTCGCCCGAGATTTTCCAGGGCCTCGGTGACTTTGACGGTGAGAACCTTGGTGCCGGCGATCAGGGCATGATGTTTGGCTATGCAACTGATGAGACGAAGACTCTGATGCCCCTGACGTACGAGCTGGCGCGCGGTCTCGCCGTGAAATACAGTGAGCTTCGCCGTGATGGCACACTTCCATGGGCTCGCCCTGACGCGAAGACACAGGTAACGGTTGAGTATGAGTATGATACGCGCGACGGCAAGCAGTTGCTGACGCCCCAGCGTGTGGCTGTGGTTTTGATATCTGCTCAACACGACGCCCACGTGTCCAACGAGACCATCCGTGCCGACCTCATGGAAAAGGTGATCAGGGCAGTGATTCCTGCCAACATGCTTGACGCCGACACAAAATACCACCTGAACCCCTCCGGGCGGTTTGTTATTGGGGGCCCTCACGGTGATGCTGGTCTCACCGGCCGCAAAATTATCGTCGACACGTACGGCGGTTGGGGTGCTCACGGTGGTGGTGCTTTCTCAGGAAAGGACCCCTCAAAGGTGGATCGCTCCGCTGCGTACGCTGCTCGTTGGATCGCAAAGTCACTTGTGGCTGCAGGCCTTGCGAAGCGATGCCTTGTTCAGTTGGCATACGCCATTGGTGTTGCGGAGCCGCTGAGCATCCACATCGAGACTTATGGTACTGGCAAGTATGACGATGCTCGTATTCTTGATATAGTAAAAAAGAACTTTAAGCTGCGTCCCTACGATATTATTAAGGAGCTTAACCTCCGTCGGCCCATATATCATATGACCTCCCGTTTTGGTCACTTTGGCCGTGAAGACACGACCGGAAAGGGCGGTTTCACGTGGGAGCTTCCCAAGAAGCTTGATGTGTCATGCTAAGCTACACTAAGTAAGGTACTGTGATTGTTTTTTTTTATATGCTCCTACACTCTTTCTGTTTTAATGTTGTGGCAATGCATGGTAACAAGCATCCACACCAGAAATAAAATTTTCATTTCCTTTTGTCCCGTATATATATATATATATATATATATAAATATATAACATCTGGTAGCAGATTATAACCACAAAGTTAAGTTTCGTGCATTGCCTAGAATGGACTTATTGGGGTTTGAATCCTGCAGCTTACTCTACCGCTTATTCCTTGTTTGCATTCTTTTTTTTTTTGGATTTAATATTTGTTTTGATAAACATAAGAAACCCATTGTGTGTGATCATGTTTAGTTCGTGTATTAGGCGACAGGCTGATCGTCGCACTCGCCATCACATGATGGTTGATGGACAAATTAATCCTCGTGAGTGGTTTAACTGGCACCCGAAAGAGTATCAGCCGTGGTACTTTGATCGTCATAAGTTTCTCTACGAGCAGCAACAGTATGCACATTTTCATCACTTGCTTTGCCACCAAGTATACCTTAAAGACATTCTTCACCTCGCACGGTACCCTGAGCCGTACACGTTCATTATCGACTGCAGGACAACCCCTGGAAAGATGCATCGGTGGGTCCCCCATAGCTGGTGGCTCCCCCGCGACGAGGTGGAGTATGCTCTTCAGCTCACCCCCGAGGAGTTTGCCGATATGTATGGGTTTCACAAGCCGCGTAAATCTGATGACGTCATCCTTGTGTCCCATAATGGCCTTTATTCCGAACAAGCCGGATGGGAATGGAAGAAGCAGTTTTTCCAGCACGTTTACAACTATCGTGGCGGAACGAATGAGCTCTTTGGAGAAGAGTATAGTGACGTGGTGCTGATGGATACTCTCGCACCATGGAAGGGTCCGTTTCCACAGAGTGGTATATTTGTAGACAAGTGGAGTAAGCGAAAAGTGCTGACGCGAACAGGACCATTTGATCGCCAGTATGAAATGCAAGACTTTGCGTTGCCGGACCTGGAACTTGAGAGGCCCAAACACCCAGAGGAGGGCCCTCGCCAGAATATGCCGTATGGTTTGCAGTAATTCACACAATAGGGTGTCCTAGATACCTTTTTATTGACCTTGCCAAGTAGGTGTTCTGAAGTGTACTATATTGGGCCTTGCTTCCGCATTCTGTGGTAGGTCATGATGGCGAGATACAGCCTGGCTGGCGTTCATGCCGCTGGTCGACTGCCGCGACGCCCAATTATAAGGATGTACAGCTCTATGGAGTGCAGGAGACCCCTCGGTGCTGCCTTGACAAACTCCGAAAACACTGACCCCTCTGTTGGTGTAAAGCGCCTCAGTCGCAAACGGTACTCCGCGGCCAATACGAGAGGACGATCCAAACACATTTACGACATCATCACTTCGTTAAAGTCAGTTACTAAAGAAGAAGCAACTGCGTCATTTGAAAGATTGCACCCCCGCGACAAACTGGATGTCATGCGTGCTCTTAATCGACGTTGTGGACGCCGTTCTTGTAACCTTCCCACCTACAGGAGCCATCTTTTTGAGAAGTATTTTTACTTCAAGGAGGAAGACCTGTGCGAACAAAGCACACTTGGCCGTGGACCTGGTGGACAGGCAACCAACCGACGAATGCAAACTGCAATAATAAAGCACATTCCAACAGGAATTGTTGTGAAGTTCAGCAAGTTCCCATCGTACTGGCTTAACCGCAGAGCAGCACGAGAGATTCTTAATCTGCGTCTCGAAGAGCACATCTTAGGATCCAAATCCAGACTTGGCCACATTAAAGAGTGTCAAGAGAAGAGACGGTTGCGCCAACTTCGAGTGACACAGCGGTTAGTGGAGAAAGGTAACATTATTGCGGCAAAGGTGTCACAACAGCATGAGTTTCACGCGGTTCTTACGGGTGCGTCACCCTTCCCTTCTGTTGTACTGATGCAGTTGGGGCCCAGCTATTCTGGCCATGCTCTCTTCATCTCAGATCTTTTCGAGGGGGAGTGCAGCAGATGGTGGGAAATGCTTTCATCTGCGTTTCTCCGCATGAACACCAACAATTGCAACGACAACCCTACTCTACCCGAGTTATTTCTTTATGTTTTCCCAGCAGTGTATTTTTCTTTGCAGCCGCCGACGTGTGTCGAAAAATATGAATGGGGGGAGATACAAAAATGCTCCAATGATGAGGCAGCTTTGCGTAATGTGATGTGTGGACTTCGGTGCTTTGTCGAACTCTTCGGTCTGCGTATGCATGAGAAGTGCTTGACAGCGTGTGGCGGAGAAAAGCGCAGTGTCTTGCTGCTCGAGCCCGATGGCTTGAACTGGGTGGAGCATAAGGGGCGGATGGTGGCAAGCACCGCGAAGATGACACCGCTAGCACTAACTTGCTTCTCACATTTGGTGCTGAGCCTCTCACAACTGCGGTGTACACGCGAGGCGAAGGCTGTTGTGGCATTCTTCCGGCGCACGGCTAAGGCGGAGGCGGGAGGGGGCGACCATTGGGCCGCACAGGGCTGGAAGGCGACGCACAGCGTGATAAAACGCCACGAGTCGTTACAGCATTCCAGGGAAGGATGAGCTGGTTCTACATGGGTGAAAAAGGAAGAATTCCTGCTTTCTTTCTGTTGAATCTCTGTTAACAAGGAAGTCGTATTTTGCTGTATGTTTCTTACAGCTGTCGTTTTTCTTTTTTCCCCTTTACTTTTTTTTCTTTCTTTCTCTACCTTTGACTATCTTGCAGGGAACTTATTGGACGTCTTTCTACCGCGAAAAATGGCCGTGATCAGTACTCTTGTGGGGATGAGGATTCCGTACCTCGCCGAATTTGCTATATTGGCGTTGATAGCCTATGGTGCTGCCTATGTGCTGACAATGCTATACTTTGCCCAGAAGCACAAATTCCTCGTGTCAGGACCTACCTTTGTGACACCACTTCTTGGTGGATTGCTCATGATGATTAAGGATCCCTACACTTTTTGGGAAAAGCAACGTTTGTACAATCCAAGTGGCTACAGCTGGCAGGCCATTCTGACACAGTTTGTCGTCTTTGTCACACGCGCTGACTTGTGTCATAAAATATTTGCCTCCAACAGTGATACCACACTGACACTACAGCTGCACCCCAATGGAAAAGTTATCCTCGGGGACAATAATATAGCGTTCCAGAGTGGCCCACAGCACAAGGCTCTTCGTGCCAGCTTTATGAATCTCTTTACTACGAAGGCACTTTCTCTGTACCTACCCATTCAAGAGCGTATCATCCGTGAGTACATGACAGAATGGGTAGAGAAGTACCCTCACGGGGGCAAACCAGAGGAGATGCGATCACACATACGCGACATGAACTGTTTGACATCCCAGACAGTTTTTCTCGGTGAGCATCTCCACAATCGTGAGGAGTTTACCCGAAATTACAACACAATAACGGTGGGATTCCTCTCGGCCCCAATATATTTTCCTGGCACGGCACTTTACAAAGCTGTTCACGCCCGTAAGAAGGCCATGGGTGAGCTACAAGCTGCTGTGAGCCGGAGCAAGGCTCGCATGTCTCAGCCGGGCGCTGAGGCCCATTGTCTTCTTGATTTCTGGACTGCAACAGTCCTAGAAACTGTGAAGAGTTGCGAAGAGGAGGGTGTTGAACCGCCAGCCTACACCTCGGACCATGCAATGGCAGATACCATGTTGGACTTCCTGTTTGCCTCACAGGATGCGTCCACTGCGAGTCTAGCCATGATAACGGCAACAATGGCCGATCGTCCTGATATATTGGAGCGCGTACGTAAAGAGCAAGACAAGCTGTGTGCAGGTGACGCACCGTTGACGTATGATTTGGTGCAAGAAATGACTTTTACTCGCCAATGTGTTCTGGAGCAGTTGCGTCTGTTCCCGCCTGCACCGATGGTCCCCATGAAGGCTCACTCTGACTTTACAATTGATGACAAATTCACTGTACCCAAAGGCAGCCTCATCATACCGTCACTTGTTGGGAGTTGTCGTGAGGGTTTTACGAAGCCCGATGTGTATGATCCAGATCGCATGGGCCCAGAGCGTCAAGAGGATCGCAAATTTGCTAAGCAGTTCATTCCCTTTGGTGTTGGTCCCCACCGTTGTGTCGGCTATAACTATGCTATTAACCACCTCACGGTCTACCTGGCGTTAATTTCCCGCTGTACCGAGTGGGTGCGAACACGCACAGCAAACTCTGACAAGGTTCTCTACCTCCCCACTTTATACCCACACGACTGTCTCTGTACGTGGGGGTGCCGTGCGAATACGAAGACGACGAACGAAAATGTGTAGTATTGTGTTTTTGTTTTTGTTTTTCTCGTGTCCCTCTCTTTACTGAAACTTCTATGATAATTTTTTTGTTCTTTCGATGAATAACTGCCATGCCGGCGCAAAGACAAACGAAGATGTACGATAAAAAAAAAAAAAACGGGCAATAGCGAAAGAAATAAAGATAAAACAGAAAAAAAGGAGCTACACGTCTAGGTAGCGTTGCTTCTGGGAGAAGGAATGTATTTTTTTATCGTTGTTTTGTGTGTTTCAAATAAGGGAAAGTGGGACTGTATGAATGAAAGGATGAGCGGTTAGAGTGCGTTTAGCAACCAAAGTGACAGGGACCGATACACACAAAAAAGGAGCGCCGAGGCATTCTTGACAACCATAACTCGTGGATCAAACCTCTTGATTTTTTTTTCCCCCTGTAGACTATGATGCTGGCGTACGCAATGTACTTTTTGCTGCTTTGATCCCTGATATTCTGCTCTTTGTGCATTTTTTTTTGTTCGCTTTCTTTATGGGCGTTCTTTCTTCTCTTCGAAGAGAAGATGATCACAGAGATGGGGCCTGAGGAGGCGGTCGGTTCCGAAGAGAACATGCAGTCTCATCTGCACCACATCCGCTACTTCGCCGGCCACACTGGCCGTTATGGCAATGAGTTTCTGGAGTTCGATATCCGCGACGATGGAACCCTGAAGTACGGCAACAACAGTCGGTACAGGAATGAGAATATCATCAAGAAACAGGCCCGAGTGTCCCCGGCGGTGTTGGAGGAGATCAAACGGCTCATCATCTCCTCTTCGGTTCTTGAGAGCGACGACGAACGGTGGCCGCAGCCGGACCGAAACGGGCGGCAGGAGCTGGAAATTCACTTAGGCAACACCCATATCTCCTTGGTGACAAACAAGATCACATCTTTGAGTGAAGTTGAGAACTCTGACAACCCGAAGGGGCTGGAGACGTTCTACTACTTTGTGCGCGATATCAAGGCGCTGGTGCTGGCCCTTGTGTCGCTCCATTTCAAAATAAAGGCCTGCTAGCTAGGGACAGTGCTTGCACGGGGGAAGAAAAAAGAAAAAAAAAGAGGAGTACGAAAAAAGAAAACAAGAAGAAAACAGGAGTGTGATGATGCTGATTGTGATGAAGCTGATTGGGATTCTCATACACTTTTTTCTCTGATAGGTGTTGTTGTTGTGGATTCCTTCCCATTGGTGTTAACACTCCTGATTTCCCCCTGTAGATCTTTAATTAAATTTTGTCCATCACTCCTGCTTTATATTAGCGATGTCCTTCTCTCTTCGCGCTAGCAATCCTCTGTTGTCACAGAGGAGCTCAGTGTCCCAGCCGTACGTCTCACCGCAGATGCTCCCGCAATCTGCAGCGCGCCAAAACATGCCGCTCTTTTCCCTTTCTGGCACAGAGGATGTGTGCAACAATAACAGCAACAACATACCCATCAAGAAGGTGGGCACCGACCCGACGCGGTACAAGACAACGATGTGTCGCAATTGGGAGGCTGGGACATGCACCTTCAAAGGGTGTACGTTTGCTCACGGAGTGGAGGAGCTGCGCGCACCGACGCGTGGGGACCATTACAGGAGCCCCAACCTGGATCCTCGTCGCTCATCACCGGGGCAAACGCCACCACTTTACGCGACAGCAGTGGTGGGCTCCTCAGGTTCGCCAAAAATTGAACAGCTCCTGGAAATGCTTTACACAGAAGTGGTGCGTGAGCGCGATCTTGTAACTGTGCATGTTGAGGCCAATCGAACCTTGGAGACACTGCTGAAGAAGGAACAGATGCTGCATGATGAAGCAAAATCACAGCTGGAAGCCGCAAGGTTAAAAGTTAATGAACTCACTCGTGTCATATTGCAAACTAGCGAAGAAATAAGTACCTTTCTTGATTCATGTACACTCGATGAAAAACAACGTAGCCGAATCGCAGCTCTGTCGAATAAAATGACGGAGGTAATCCCTGAGCATGATTGCAACAGGGATACGGCTGACGAAGAAAAAAATAGAGTAAGAGAGCTACTCAAGGCGCTACAACACTGTCAGAAACCAACGGATGCTTGATGATGTAGTTCCCGTCTCACTTTTTTTAAATTCTAGGACAGTTGTACTTTAGACTAATTCTCATTTCTCTTTGCTGTACATTGATGCGGAAACGGGGTCTGTGGATATCTCGTATCCCTTTTCTTGCTTCTCAAAGCACAGATGTACACACACACACACGCACACTTACACGTACACGTACGTGTATGACTATGCAGAACCACATGCGTACACGAAGGAAAGTACTGGTAAGAAAACGGAAGACACATGAACAACCTTGTTTCTTTCCGTTTTCTCTCTCCCCTCTCTCCCATTTATTTATGTATTTTAAAACGTTTGCAGCAAGTGAAGTGAACCGGCTCGCCACGTAACATATCCGCGGGAGGGGATGCCGAAGGCTAACAAAAAAAAGAGAGACGGGAAGGGGCCCGCAAGGAAGGGGGAAAAATTCGGTACCAACAAGCGGAAGACAAAACACATAGACCCATATCTCAACATAAAGATGGATGCAGGTATAAACGCTATTGTCGAGGAGATTGAGCACCACGATGAACCCTCCGAGGAAAAACAGTCCCCAAAGGTGCAACCGAAGAGGTTCAAGCAACGGCACCCCGCAAAGAATGTTCAAGGACTAACACTAAAGCCCGGTATGACGGCAGCGCAGGCTCATAATATAGCGAGTAAGATGCGTCAGCAGCAGCCGTTGCAAAACATACCTGACCAATCTTTTGATGAGGCGGATGAGGATGAAACGGATGCGGATCAGGGGGGCAGCGGCGAAGACTACAGCGACACAGCTAATGAACGTGCGACAGAGTACCGTAAGGGTGGATACCACCCTGTGGCTGTTGGCGAGGTGTACCATGACCGCTACCGTGTCGTGAAAAAACTTGGGTGGGGTTATTTTTCCACTGTTTGGCTCGTGTGGGACTACGCGGAGGAACGGTATCAGGCAATGAAGGTGCAGAAATCGGCCAGTCATTATACTGAGGCTGCACACGATGAGATTAAACTTCTCGGGGAAATTATGTCCGCAGATCCCGATAAAACTCGTTGCTGCACTCGCTTGAACGACTATTTTGAACAAACAGGTCCGAACGGAACTCACGTGTGTATGATTTTTGACGTATACGGAGAAGATTTACTCTCTCTTATTGACCGATATGAGTACCGCGGTGTTCCCCTGCCAATAGTAAAGTGCATTTCGCGGCAGATCCTTGTAGGCTTGGAGCATGTACATGCGCTTGAGATTATTCACACTGACCTGAAGCCTGAAAATGTTTTGCTTTCAACACCGAAACACGCTGTGATATCATTGATGAAACGGTTTCACCCCCCACCATTACATCAAAGGCCCCGTCTGGTTGAACGCGATCCAAAGACAATGACCAAGTCACAACGCCGACGTTACTACAAGAAACTCAAGGCAAGCGAAAAGAATGGCAATGCTGCAGATAATTCTCCTGAGCATGACGATCACAATGTATCACAGAAAAGTCACGAACACTCTGAGGAGCCGGATAGAGAAGAAAGACATGATATAACGGCGGTAGAAAGTGAGACAGACTCGGACTGGGAGATTGAGCGCCTCCACCACGTTGTACTGGCAGACTTCGGCAATAGTTGCTGGACGTATCGACAGTTTACAGATGAGGTACAGACTCGCCAATACCGTTGCCCAGAGGTGATTCTAGGGGAGCCGTATTCCACACCAATTGATTTATGGTCCGCCGCGTGCATGATATTTGAATTGATCACTGGTGAGTTTCTCTTTGACCCTCGAAAGGGTGACAATTATTCGCGTGATGAGGATCATTTAGCTTTAATGACTGAGCTTATGGGTGAATTACCCGACGCCATGCGTCTAGGAGACGGCAAGTACCGTTCTCAGTTTTATAACTCGCGTGGTGAGCTGCGAAACATCAAGGACCTTAATTTCTGGTCCCTTGAAGATGTTCTTTACCGCAAGCACAAATTCACTCGCAAAAAGGCAGGAGAAATTGCGCAGTTTCTTCTTCCGATGCTCGAGTTTGATCCACAAAAGCGAGCAACCGCAACAGAGATGCTTGCGAACTTTGAGCACTTTTTCGAGATCAAAGAGGATGACTACTCACCATTCTGTTTTGTCTCTTCAGATGTCGATCCTGAAGGAGGGGATGAGAGTTCAAATGACGAAGAAGTTTCTGAGGTATCTGATGACTCTGCTGTTGATGATGATGATGATGATGATGATGATGTTGATGATGATGTTGATGATGATAATGATGGGAGTGATGACGAGGATGAGGAGGCCTGCAGAGAGGGGCAAGAGGTGGATAGTGTGGAGGAGGACGCGGATGCCATGCGGTACTGGGTAGAGCATCCGATTCTCAACCAGGAATCCTTGAAGAAGCGCGGGCTCACGGTGTTTGACATCCAGGCTGTGCTTTCTGGGAAGCGGCTAGACAACGCGGCAGCACACGAGGCGGCGGCTGAGGTTATTCGTCTGCTCTCGGAGGATGCGGATGATGGCAGCGACGGGCACTTTGCGGACCGCGAGGACGGTGCGGTATCTTCTGCGGCAGAGCAGAGCACCAAAAGCGGCGACAGTGACGGTGGTGTGGACCGAGGCAGGGAGTAGAGGTGCTGCGCCGATGCGGGGTTGCTCCCACACCGCTATGGTGAAGCTGGATAGAAAACGAAAGGAAGTGAGTGAAAAAAGAAAAGAAGACGACGGAAAGAGGATCGTAGAGATAAGCAGAGAAGGATGTAGAGCTTTTCATGGTACACTTTCTTTCGCTTTTTTTTTTTGGATAAAGCAAAGGGAAAAGAAACAACAACTAACGAGCACTAAGCTCCACAAGTGTCAGCCCATGTTATTTCGCACGTGGAATGAGTTTGGATGTGTTGTTGGGCTGTAGGAGTGGCGTGGTGCTGTATTGCTCGGCATGACCTGACCGATTGCTTCTCTTATTCTCCACCTCATCACAGCGTTTCATAGGTATGTCCAAGAAGCAGGAAGTGAAGTTCTACGGCTCTAGCGCCGCAAAGGATGAGTTGGTGTACGGCGTCGTGCACATCTATGCCTCTTTCAACGACACCTTCGTCCATGTGACGGATCTGTCCGGTCGCGAGACGTTCTGCAAGATCACTGGCGGTATGAAGGTGAAGGCGGACCGCGATGAGAGCTCGCCGTACGCTGCCATGATGGCTGCACAGGATGTGGTGGCGCGCTGCAAGGAGTGCGGCATCAACGCACTGCACGTGAAGATGCGCGCGACCGGTGGTGTGGGCACGAAGAGCCCCGGCCCCGGCGCCCAGGCCGCGCTGCGTGCCCTTGCCCGTGCTGGCATGAAGATTGGCCGCATCGAGGACGTGACGCCAATCCCGACCGACTCCACGCGCCGCAAGGGCTCTCGCCGCGGTCGCCGTCTGTAGACACAAACTATGAAACGATTACCCTACATTTTTCGTTTTTTTTCTTTGTTTTTCTTACCTAATACTTGCTCTGTTGTGTGCCTCTTCTTTGCAGAGTTGCTGTATGAGACCCATTGCAGATTGCCACTATGCACTCATATATGTTTGTTTTTTTCGTTTTCTGTTTGGACTCGCTGCTGCTTTGGAAGTAGGTGATAAATCATGTTCCGCGTTTTTGGACGGCGTCTCGTTTCCCGCACGCTGCCGCTTTTGCAGCTGGCACCACACGACCTACCAGAGGGATTTGAGTTCATGGAGAACAAGGTTGTGGACAAGGATATTCACGCTCCGTATGAAAACCTGGAAACATTGCGCTTCACTCTTACACGCCAAGATGAGTTTCTCATGCGTGAGGATCCCGTCAAGTGCGTCACTCTGAGTGGTGCAAATGGTGAGTACGGCATCTACCCTGGCCATGCATACAAGATTGTTCAACTCATTCCTTCTCCACTGACAGTGGAGTACACTGATGGAACGACAACGAAGTTCTTTGTCAGTGGTGGATTTGCGCACATCAACAATGAGGGCTCGTGTGACGTGAATACTGTGGAATGTGTCCCCATGGAGGATCTTGATCCTGCTGCTGCTGAAAGTGCACTTGCTGCACAGCAGTCCTCGTTAGCTTCTGCCAAGGACGAGAAGGCCAGGTCCGTAATTGAAATTCGCATATCCGTTCTAGAGGCAATTATTGCTGCCTTGAAGCATCACCACTAGTAAGGCTGCACTGGCGTCAAGCTATAGCATTAGGCGGCATTTTGTCGCATATTGGTTGTAGTAGCGTGCCAATAGAGGAGGTAGTGGTAATAGGGCATGACGTTTTCAACTGTCCCCCTGCGTGTGTTGTGCGAAATAGATGCATATTTCGATATATGTATATATATATGAATGAGTGTACTTACTGTTGACATGATTTTGTTCCTTTCTTCATTCTAATACACAATTAACACTGTCTTCGTTGAAGGGGGGAGGGTGAAAAAACAAACAAACAAAAAACGCGACATGGAACAGCAGGCCATCACGGTGCATTACCAGCGAATGGAGGAGTGGCTTAATGATCGAAAGGCAGTGCTTGGAAAAAAACACAAGAATGAATACACACGTCTCCTGGAGTTGGCCCCCAAATTGGAACAGTTGGTGCGCTATGACATACCTGCACAACAACGACAGCAAAAGAAGCTGACAAATGCTTTGGATGACTCCTTTAGAGTCATTGAAGACGCAACCAAAGCAGCATGCAGCCTTGAGGAGAAACAGATGCGACTCCTGCAGGAGTACGGCCTTGAGCATGGGGGCAACACGTCAGATGATGCACTAAATGCGGCTGTTGATGCAAGGATAACTGCCAGCACGGCTCTTCTTAATGAAGGGTTGCGGGAATTTGGCGCTAGTGTTCACCTCGCAGCCTTCCGTGAGGCCTATGGAAGTATCGCAAGGGAATTCTCAATGGGCATGTACGACAGAGACGTCTTTTCAGAGCACTTGCCTTGGCTGGAGCGAGTTTTTGAGGAGCGCCTTTATGCTTCAACTGTGGTGGAGCAGCAGCATTGCCAACCGATGGTGGTACAGGAGGACTCTGAGCCGTGCAGCATTGATTGGGGCGATATGGGCGTGTCGGGTCCGATCGACATTGACGCGGCCATGGAGATCAAGTGGGATGAAAATGAAGGAGAGGAAGACCTTTACGGACCCACAGATGGTGAAAGTAACGCTGATGATGAAAAACCACCGGCAAAGATAGTAGGGATCTTCTCCATGAATGTGTCGAATGCTGCCCACCGGCAGCACATACTGACGGAGTTGCAGGCGCTACGTTGCTTTGCGTCGGAACGATCCTTGATGGGCGATGATTCCCTTGCTGAAGCTGTGGCAGTTGCGGAAGCTCTGGAGCAAAAATTAACAACATCGACAGAGGCGGCGTTTGTACGCATGAAGGCAAGTGCCACCCTTCGACTCTCTTTCCTTGATGAGGTGCAGCGGCTGCAGCGGGGGATCACGGCGGCGGCGATGCGAAATAGCAGTGCTGAGGATAGAGTAAAGCAGATTCAGGACGAACTGCGGCGTCTTGCACCGCAGGTGGACGCTCTGCTGGACGCCGCAAGGGCCTGCCGCGACGAGTGCCTCGCAGAGCTTTTGAAGATGTTTCCTGGGCGTACCGTTACCATTGTCGGCGACATTAACAAATACCTCTAGGTGGTGGCGAGCGCCACCGAAGGAGTTACTCACCCCTCTCCACTGCTTACCAAGCGACGAAAGTGGGAGAGGGACCCTGTCCTCCCCCCCCCCCCCCC
>NW_008825625.1:0-4372 GCF_000691245.1 Trypanosoma grayi | reverse complement strand
AAAATAAAAAAAAAAACCTATGAATATTTTACTGGGCAATAAATTACAAGCAAAAATTGAGATTCCACAAACACTCTCTTCTTTCTTTCTTTCGTCTACCACTAAGTGCTTTTTGAAGACATAAAGACAGCAGCAAAAATGGAGCATACCCGTCGGAAGGAGCAACCATCCTGGCTTAATCCCTCTGTGCACGTGTGGACCACAAAAAACGACATTTCTGTCGTCAATCTTCGTGACGTTACTGAGCAACTGTGGGTTCCCAAATCTGCTTTCCGTGGGGACGAGGCGCCACAGACTCCTGAGGAAGACAGCCTTCGAGCAGAAAGTGTCAGTAGCAGTAGTGAAAAGGCCCCAGAGCCAATTAATCAAGAGCCCCTAGGTGCGATTTTGGCTCTCATTCAGCGCCGCTCTGAAAACCACAATACGTGTTCGAGTGCCTCTCCTGCGCTTCCAACTCAACCATACAGAGGTGGCGGAAACCCAAATACTGAGCCAGAGACAAGAGCACCATCGTTTCCAGAGCCAACACCCGCCAAGGCAATGGATGTTGAGTTTGTTCAAGGCGTCAATTTGCCGGGAGAAAGAAATATAACTTCGTCATTGCAAGCACAACAGAACACTGTTCAGACCGTCGCGCTTTTTCATGACCCGGTATGGGGCGATGTTGGCTCCTCCTACGATATTGACTCCTTCACGTCGAAAGAAAAGGAGAAAAACGATATATTTTCTAGCCTCAAACTTTCAAGTTTCATGGAGGATGCCAAGAAGAACGAAGGTAATACGACGGAATCAACAGCGACGGTAACCGAGGCCCCCCCACCATTTACTGCAACAAGCGCAGTGAATGAGGTGATGTTTCAAACCCCGGCACCTCCGACTGTTTTGACATCACCGCCGCAAATCGCATACCCACCAGGCATCGGCCTAGGCTCTGCAGGATGGACAGTGGCACCGCAGCATTCCCCTGGGATGGCTATGCAGCCTTTTCAGTTCCTCAGTCTGCCAATACCGTTTATGTCTCAGGGTGCAATGGTAGCCATGCCACAGGCATATCGCATGCCATATCAGTTCTATCAAATGCATCCACAGGCTCCCCACCATACCACATTGCAGCATCAATCTGGTGGAGCATACAAACCGGCTCCGACCCAGGAACTTCACCAAATGCAGCCACCAAAAAATGTAGTCCCACAAAATCCATCGCCGCGTCCTGGAACGAATGTTGGGGCTGCACCTTTTGTTCCAGGAGGGAAGAGTGTGTGATTGTGGATTAGTGGTGCTGATGGTTGGTGGTGATGTTGGGATGTGCGTGTGTGTGTGTGTGTGTTGGGGGNGGGGGGGGGGATATCTCTCTCCATCTTGGCGATGCTTTGCTTGACAGAAGGATGGTGATACGAACCTGGGGGGACTGATGTTTCCGAGGCAAGTTTGTGGCTAATTGGGCAATTAATCGATGAGTAGTAGGCGTATTTTACCTTTTACAATGACAAGGCGTGAGTAAACATAAGAGTGCTTTAAAGCATTGTGATTCTTGAATTATTTCTGCCTTTACAAACCTGATTCCTCACCTAAGCACTGCGCTTCTTATGTCTCTGCTCAGTAGGGAGAGGTATGCCGACACGGACTAAATCACAGACACCTGCTCAGGTGCGGATGGCTGATATTATCACCGTGTATGTTCAGCACCTCATGAAAGTACAGTCTGAAATGAGAGAGGAGCCGACCGAATTGGAGGTTGCATCACCCACTGAATCCTTTCCATCCTTCAAAATTTTTTCTGGAGATTTTGTACCCAATATATCGTTGGAGAAGTACACGCATCGCCTTGTAACGTACATACAGTGTTCACCCGAAGCATATATATTTGCCTTGGCATATATTCGACGACTATTCTTCCGCAGGTTCCCGTTGCACTCGGGCAATATCCACCGCGTACTCCTTACCGCCGTAGTTATCGCAGCGAAAACAAGAGACGACTTGTACTTTTCGATGAGTTACTACGCGCACGCTGGAGGTGTAAGTAACCGCTACCTGAACATGATGGAACTTCGCTTCTTGGCCGACTTGATTGATTTTAGGGCGGAGGTATCACCTACAGAGTACCGACTTGTCTGTAACTCCATCATAACGGCTAAGTCCTTCCAAAGGGTAAGCAGCAATATGTCCGACCTGTGCGACGTCACAGCTAGTAACACTCCTTCAGAGTTGGAAGACACCCCTTTGGCTGGGAAGCCACAATGGATCACGGAGTGCCAGTTGCATTGGTAATGTCATTGGAGTCTCTTACGACTAACTGGATGAACGTGGAACTCTTTTTACAGAAAGCAACTGGAGGATAAGAAAAATAACTTTATTACCAAAAGCTTAAAGTAATCCCCCAAAAAAACTTGCAGTATATATATATTTATGAAAATATATATTTTTTTTTTTATGTTGTCAATAGATTGAGTCACAGTCAAATCATCGAGGAAAAGAAGAAAACAAATATCTGCAGTGAACGCTGTGTTTAAGGATGATTTCTTCTGCATGGAATCAAAAAAAAAAAAATGCATATATCTGCTTCAACATATTAATGCTTTTTTTGGTTTCTTAGCCTATTTTTGTTTTTTGTTTTTTTGTCTTCGCGTGCTTGCGTGTGTTTCGGGGCGGGGGGTAATTGCACCTACCATCAACTGTCTTCCCGCCCACACGACAAGGCGACACAAGGATGTCGAAGGGGTACACGATCCACACCTTGATGAAGCAACCGCAAGAGACGGTAATAAATGAGAATCTCATTCGGGAATGTATTTATCTTGCTCCTGCCTGCACTACGGACGAGGAGCGTCTCCGTTTCGTAGGCGCACGAGAGGAAAATCAGCGGCAGCAGCGGTCAAAGGCTGCGATGGAGACGATGGAGTTGCATAAAGTTGCAACAATCCTCGCATCATACCGGCGCATTGGAAAAATCGAAAACCTTGTTGGTCTTGGCAACCTAACGAAGCTAGCGCTTGACAACAACAAAATCTCGGCGATCAGTAACTTGAGCCATTTGAAGAAACTCCAGTGGCTCGACCTCAGTTTCAATCAGATCACCGAGATGTGTGGCTTGGGGGAACTTTTAGAACTGGAAACACTTTCCCTATTCTCGAACAGTATTGCTGTGGTTCAAGGTATAGACACATTGACGAAGCTTACCTCGCTGAGCATAGGGAACAACTGCATTGAATCCTTAGAGGATACAGCCCGTTATCTACACCGCATTGAAAGCCTTCGCATCCTCACGTTGAGGGGAAATCGTGTAGAAAAACAACCACACTATAGGGTTCGCCTTCTTGCGTTTGTGCCCAAGTTGCAGTTCCTTGATGGCTGCTTTGTGCAACCGGATGAAGTGCTAAAAGCCCGGGAAGAGCAACGGGAGAATTTAATGCCTATTGATGAGGAAGATGAGCGTAAAGCTGCCGAGGCAAAGGCCCAACAGGAGACAGAAAAGGCAAGGAAGGATTACGAGCGGTTCAACTGCCCAGATGAGACGAAGCTGTATGACGATCTCTTCCTTCTGGAGTCGGATGGTCGGAGCTTCGCGGAGATCTTGCGCAGTGACGTCCTTGCGGCGCCGTCCAAAGACTTGACGGAGAAGTTCCAGACAGAGTTCATGGAACGGGCCAAGGAGCTCTCTGAGGCAATGAAAGCAATACGGGCGCGACGCGATGAAGACGAGCGCGCCTTTGAAGTGGCTGCCACGCGCTACAAGCACAATAATGCGGAAGCGTGTAAGGCACTCATAAAACAGTTCGAGAAGGAACTCAAGGCGTACATACCTCGCAGCATGTGGGGTCGTATGGGCGAAATCGATCCGGTGGCGCCCGACATTGTTGCCGGCCTGGAGAGACGCCTCACTGAGGTGCGACACCAGCTGTTGGAGAAGGAGGCGGACCAGTACGACGTGCTGGAATCCCTCGATGCTGCGACGATTGCGAAGTGGAAAGGCGATAGCGTGGATGTTGTACTTCAGACTGCGTTCGAGGGCTTTCTCAAAATGGAAGCAGACTTTCAGGTTGGACTTCGACAAGTGTTCGATGGACTCTTTGATCAGCGACAGAAGCAGGAACACCAGACAGAGACGTACCACACTGTGAGGCAAGACGAGAGCATCATCGCAATTATTGACAACAAGGAGGAGTACCAAAAAATTCTAGGGGACTGGTTTGAAGTGCGGCGAAAGCGTTTGGAAGAGCTTGAGCAAATGTACATTAGCAGCGAGGAGAAACATCTCAACGAGCGCTCTGCGGGGATTTTGAAAGAGGAGCAGAACCGTCACAGAGCCCGCTTGAACGAGATTCACGAATTTGTGGAGCAGATGAGAGATCTGCTGGAATGCGCGCGCTGAACT
>NW_008825624.1:66860-73382 GCF_000691245.1 Trypanosoma grayi | reverse complement strand
TTCTGGTTAAATTGTGTTTTTATTATTATTATTATTTTTAGTCCTCCTCTTTCCCAATATATTTCTCCTATACGCTTTTTCTTTCTTTCTGGCGTGAAATCGTATACATTATACAGAGCTTCAAGAAGTTATGAATGAAGACATCGGACTACAACAGGCTATTTATTCTTCACTAAAAAATCAACGGGGGAACAATCAACAGTTTCAGACTTTTCCGTCACATAGTAGTGTAGGGAATCGTTCATTGGCCACCGGCAGACCACGCAACGGTAAACGAAACGCTTTGCAACGTGAAGGTATCATGCCCACAGCTCCACGATCTGCGCAAATAAAAAATATGGCCACTACATCCTATTCGCAGTATCGCCACTCACCTGCACGACCCGAATGGATAGGGCCTATTGATGAAGACACAAGCCCAGAGAATATGCCTGTTCGCCTTCAGCAGCCAAGTGATCGTGTTCCAGGATGGACACAAATGTGTTCGGGTGGTCGTATTCAGCGACAGAATACAATGGGCTCACACATGGTATTTATAGGTGCTGAGGTTCATAATGAACAGACTCTAAAAATACACTGTAGTGATTTATTACTACTTCGGGCGGTAGCACCACTACCTCAAGGTCAAGGGATGGCATGCTTTACATCACAGGTACAAAGTTTGGTCGCCCCAGGATACTATGCTATGTTTGGCATGGGAGTAACACCTGCAGCTGGAGAAGAAATGAGAGGATTTTCTTTGGTCTTGATTCATTTTGATCCATCTGGTGCGGTTTTTCTTTCAGTAGAGCGTTGGCGTATGACTAGTGAAGAAACATTTGAACGTTTGGTTGTTTTGGAGCCGATGAAACCACTTCGATTGATAAGAGACCGCGTAACGCTTACACTTGTTATTACATCACAATTCATGAGCCTATCAATTAATGGTGAGGTTCTTTATCCAATGATTGAAGCCACAGGCGTACACTTGGGAGAAGCACTTCCCATTCTTCTTGCCACAGGAGGTAAAATATCAGTGCGAGAAGTTGCTGTCGCAGAGGGGGACAAGCCACCTGTCAATCGATTATACGGGCGAATGTCTACAGCTACACTATCGCCCAAAAAAAGTGATGCAGCAAAAAAAGGTCAGGTGATTACAGAAGACGAACAATGCCATTCTACAGTAAGGCCTGCTGTGGCCGAGAATCGGGCACCTACCGTAAAAGAAAGCTCTATTGGAAAGAAAAAAATAAAACAAAAGGAAAAACTATGTGTCCCAACGGATGGTGGCAGCCTTCCCCCTGGTATTAATACAGAATTTGCTGAACGTATTGAATCGGAGATTATTGAGCGTTCTCCCAATGTTCTATGGGAAGATATAGCTGGTATACCAGAGGCAAAACGTTTGTTGAATGAAGCTGTTATTCTTCCGCTTTTAGTTCCAGAGCTGTTTACGGGGATTGTACAACCATGGAAAGGTGTGCTTTTATTTGGTCCCCCTGGAACAGGAAAAACAATGCTTGCTCGAGCCGTAGCAACCAGCGCAAAAACAACTTTCTTCAATATGAGTGCATCTTCGCTTATCAGCAGATATTTTGGCGAAAGTGAAAAAATGGTTCGAACATTGTTTCAACTAGCACGCCATTATGCACCTTCAACTGTGTTTTTTGATGAGGTCGATGCCCTGATGTCAACACGAGGCGGAAATGAGCATGAAGCCAGCAGACGCGTAAAAAGCGAAATGCTTCAGCAAATTGACGGATTATGTACAGATAATGACAAGCGGGTGATGGTGCTTGCAACGACAAACCGTCCATGGGATTTGGATGATGCTATGCGCCGCCGTCTAGAGAAACGCATTTATATACCGCTGCCTGATAGGGATGGTCGACTTGAACTTCTGAAGAAGCAAACTGCCTCCATGTCTTTAGCTTCTGACGTCAATATTGATGTAATAGCTACTAAACGAACGGGGGGGTTCAGTGGGGCGGATCTGAATTTGCTTGTTCGTGATGCGGCTATGATGCCCATGCGTAGGCTATTTGCTGACAGGACACCAGCTGAAATTGCAGCAATGAAGGCTGACGGAAAAATGGTTCTTTCTGCGGTTACGATGCAGGACTTTGAAGAGGCCGTAAAAAAGGTTCAACCTTCTGTTTCTCAAAGTTCAATCAAGGAATTTGAAAGATGGGCGGATGAACTTGGGTCCGTGTGAATTCTGTTTTTCTTTTAGTCCATCAAAATATATACGCCAAGTGAACCAAACAGATTTGGGCTTTTTTCTTTCAAAGCACATTCTTTTATTGAGTATAGGAATCTCTTGATAACGTAGCTGTTTTTTTTTGCCTTTTGTGTGTTTTGTTTCGGTGGCTCCTTTTTTTTTTTAATTGCTCGCTTCTGATGACGAGTTGATGTGCTTGATTCATCTGCTTTTGAGAACAGTTCAAAAATATCTTGTCATCGGCAATTCTTTTGGCCCCAATGGCCCTTGTGTGGCGTTTTCGTCCTCATGCTTTGACGGATAGGTGAGGGCCTCCTCTCAATTTGAAAGAAGTTGATTCACCCGAGCCATTCAACGGAAATCGTGGTTTGAATATCACCATGGGGGAGGGAAAAGATAAATATTCGTTCTGTCTGTTGGTTATTTATTTATTTATTTTTATGTCCCTTTTTTTTGAATTTGTTGTGCCTTTTGGAGATTAAAAGAAAACACCACAAATAAGACTTAAATTCTTTAGAATGCCAGAGGTCTTGTTGGGTGTATTTGATGGCTACATGTCTCTTGACAGGGACAAACTCACCTCAGAGACGAAGATTGGCGGTGCCCCATCTTACTTTCCAGCTCTCTCTCTTTCCCAGAGTGAGACTATTCGTGAATGGACAACATGCGGAGTATGTGGCCAGCAAATGTTTCTCCTCCTTCAAGCCTTTAGCCCTTTACCACTGGCGCCTTCTTTGCATCATCGTATGGTGTACGTGTTCTGTTGTAACTCTTCTATATGCACACGTCAGCCATCTAGTAGTTGGTGTGCTTTCACTTTGCAGGTTGACGCCGCTGATGAACAGGCTTTACAAGATGATTGCTCTGATGAAGTCATTGAAATGGGTCCTCTTACCCCGGCCGAGTTGCCCCCAAACACGTTTCCTCCGTGTTGCGTGGACATTTTCCCTGAACCGAAGAAGGAAATCGTTGTACCAACTGATCTTGAAACTGAGATGATTAAAGCCGCCGAAGAAAATGCCAAAAACCCTGACATTACTGAAAATGATGTGAAGGAGTTGGAGCGAGCGATTGACCTAAAGGACAAACCCTCAGATTATGATTTTGAAAAGTTTCGAAGAAAGATGGCGAGAGAGCCTACCCAAGTCCTTCGGTATTATGAGCGTGACGGAATTCAGAAAAGGGAGGCTGCTTCGAATTTAGCAGTTGCTCCGCCACTTTTTATGAACCCCCGAAGGGTCAAGGATTTTTTTCGTATACCGCCGTGTGGCAGTTGTGGAGCTGCTCTTATTCATGAGGTGCAGATCATGCCAACTTGTGTGTACTATCTGCGTGTTGGCGAATACGTGGTGGCTGGGAGAAAAAATGGCGATGAGGGTGTTGATTGGGGTACGGTGACAGTTTTCGTTTGCTCGAATAATTGCTCGAAGGACTGCAATGGCGTGGTACTACGGAAAGAGTTTGTGCTCGTTGAAAAAGCCCCAGAGTTGCTGGATGAAATTGATGAAACAGATGGAAGGAAAGACCTTCGCACTCTTTTGACGGGACCGTTATGATTGGATGATTGACATTTTTTTTTGTCGGATTGTGTTTCGTCTCGTTCTCTTGTTCTTCGTGTAAAATATATTTAAAAAAACTCCCCGTATTCACCACCTCTATCCTTCTGGTAAGATTTACCAGTCTAACTATAATCTTGAAACGTTGAATGAGCCGAAACTCTTACCACTGTGGCATGATTTTTATTTGAAAATTTTTTTTCTTTCTTTTCATCTCCCTCCGTAAAGTGGCTACTTGTTTTGTAGGCAAAAACAGGTCTCCTACCCTCACTGTTTCTTTCAGCCACGAACTTGGTTGGCTAGCTGGCTGGTTGATCGGTTGGGAAGATTGTGTATCGTTAAAGTGTATACATAAAATTTGTTAGCGAATCATTAGGCTATTAAATGGGCCGTGACACAAAGGCCCCTGGTAAGCCAACACTCGCAGATATTGTCGCGGGGAGACATGCTTTGGATGTGCCCCCAGGCGAACATACCGGTACCACAAACCGTCGCGTTGAAGTACCAGAAACGTCTCCCACTCAACCACTTGCCGACATGAATGGTAGATCTTGCCCGCATTACAACATAGAGCCGGGGTCCATCCACAATTCTAGAGGAGGCGTGGAGAATCTGGGTTATTCAAGGCTGAACGTGAGCGAAAGGGAGCATCTTCAAACTATTTTCTCTGAGGAGAATGGAATTAGACGCGATAATGCCGTTCGCGTGTTAAAAAGATTAGGCATACATCCCACACCTAGCGATACAGAGTTAGAACCGTTTTTTCGAACTTTGGACACCCAGCAATCCTCGCTTTCTCCTGCGCAATGGATTTCCCTTGTTGAGCACTTGATAGATGCACAGGGATGCACCTTTGAAAGCAACGCAAATTCTACTGGAGTTGTCACCCCGGATGTGCCACATCATAATTCAGAAGAGGACCAGAGGATGTGTGGTAGAGAGGGCGCCGTGACACAAAGGTCCGAAGCTAAACTGATTGATGATCAAGGTAGAGGCTGTGCCAACGCCAGCGCCATTAGTCACCTCGCTGACACGGCCAACGGCGATGGCAGTAGCTATTCTGAAGAAAGATGGATTACTGGGACTGAAGAGGCTGATGTCGCATTGGTGAAGTTGTTTATTCACTGCGGTGCACTGGAACGAAAAGGAAGAGGAATGGAATTATTTCTGCGAGATTTTAGGCGCATGACCGACCTTCGACGGAATTCCTTGCCTCCAAGGCGCATTGTGTGGGATGCTGTTTCCACGCTGACCGATTGGTGCCATGCAGCGTCCGCTTCTACAAATGACAGTACAGATTGCCAGTGCATGAAACTTCCACAATTTCTGGTTTTTATAGAGGATGAACTTCAGGGTCTTGTGCCCAGATATCGGGGGGGCGGCACGTCCAGACATTCTTTTCCGACTGTGTGTATGATTCTTGCAGCGTTGGCGCCAGAGCCGCTGCAACGGATTTGCGGCCGCGACACTGTTGAACATCTTCGTGCCCCTGAAACGGTGGAGTATGTAATGAGGGGGCTAGAAATCACGGAGAGCCTGAATACTACTCCTCCTGAAGCTTCTCTCAAACAAGGAAGAGGAACTGGACTTCCTCCAATGCCTCCAGCGCTACCACTGGCATCACGACCCATTATTTGGAAACGTCAAAAGGTGCGTCGAGTACCATTTTCATCGCCGAGCACACCGGTTGTAAGAGCTGGTGCCTTGGATAGCACTGCTACTGCTACTGGTGGTGGTGGTGGTGGTGGTGGTGGTAGTGACAAGACGTATGAGAAAAGGGGCCGTGCCGTTTCCGCTTCTGTGAGATCACGCTCCTCAACAGGAGCGCAAAGGGAACGCAGGAGCTCGGACGTTCCCCGATACATGGAACCCAAACGGCCTGACGAGATATCCGCTTCCATTATCGCGAGGTCAAAGGCGCGAAGGCTCATCGATGAGCTCCGCAAGAATACCATCCCCATCAATCGCTACGAGTGTTTTGCACGCATAGAATATGTGCAGCAGGCGATGTTTGAGGATGCCAGTATGAGTGAACATGACGGCAATAGTAGTGAAGAAGGCATTGACA
Source organism: Trypanosoma grayi (assembly GCF_000691245.1). Taxonomy (NCBI): domain Eukaryota; phylum Euglenozoa; class Kinetoplastea; order Trypanosomatida; family Trypanosomatidae; genus Trypanosoma; species Trypanosoma grayi. Next base: position 67,558 of record NW_008825624.1, on the reverse strand, counting down.
GCCAAGGTGGGACATATTCCCATCGCCACCGTCGTCATTCGAAGACCAAAGTTCTTATGCCAGACGTGAGCGGACCGCTTCTTCCTGGAATGTACAGGATGGGTGGCCTTGGCCGTCCTACCACACGCAAAGCACGACAAGAGACCTTTGAGCGACTCTACAGATCGCGTTTTAGCTGTCTTAGTGGCTGCAGTAGCTCCTCTGTCCACCGATCGCCGTCCTCTGTAGCTGCTACTTCATCTGTATCACCAAGCAATGCTGAGCAAGGCGCACATACCTCTGTTTCACCCAATCATGTGAATACAGAAGCTACAGCTCCTCTGATGAGCCATGAGGATCAGCCGGCATCCGTGTCGGCTGCCGTGACACCACTCTACCAGCGGCGCATGCGTGGATCACTAACGCGGCAGAACTCACGACCGCCACCTATGTTGGCAGACATCTACGCTACACGATTTCTCTCGTCTTCAACGCGGTCACAGCGGGCTTCTTCCACCAGCACGGCCGCCAGCACAAGAATGACGGACGATGCCCCTGTGCAGACACAGGTGGTGGCTTCTAGACGTACAAGTTCTGTCAATTCGCATCCAAGTGGCCTGCTTGTACAACGCAGCTCCGTCCAATGGAGCTGATGCTGTTTCACTGCTGCGTCCATACTGCCTGTGACACCAAGTGTGGGTGAGAGAGAGAGAGAGAGA
>NW_008825624.1:57601-66745 GCF_000691245.1 Trypanosoma grayi | reverse complement strand
AAAAAAAAAAAAAAAACAGAAAATGAGAAGAACAATTATCACCACCGCAAAAAAAAAAAGATTTTTTTTCTTGTCTTGTAGTCATATTCGTACTCATTGCGAAGGGCTGCAGACTCTTCAGCAACGTGTGAATCTGGTAGAAAGACTTTGGGTGAGGGAGAGAGTTTGTGTGTCTGTAATTGTGGGAGGTGTGTATGAATGTGTATGAATGTGTATGTGTATCTGTGCCCGCGGATTACGGTGTTTGCTTCTTGTCTTTTGTCTTGTGTTATTCATTTACTTATGACAGCACTCTACATGGTGCTATCTACCCCCTCGCTCTAGGCACGAGTTGCCCAGTCGTGTAGTGGTACCCTTCTTATGCCTGACCTTTATGGCTGTGTGAGAAACANCCCCTCGCTCTAGGCACGAGTTGCCCAGTCGTGTAGTGGTACCCTTCTTATGCCTGACCTTTATGGCTGTGTGAGAAACAGAACAAAATGTTGTGTTGTTTTTCATCCCTCTTTTGTGCTCTGTTCCACACCATTTTATTCACTATAACTTTGTAAAAGACGAGCAAAGGGAGAGGTAGAATGCCGTTGACGCGTGTGGCGCAGAGTGGGGTTGTCCCGGGTGCTAACGGGGTTTTCCTTACTCGAGCAGTGAAAAAATTCGCTCCAATTGAGGTAGCGCCGCTGCCTGGCGCGATCGCGCCGCCGTACATGGAGAATCTTGTCCGTGCACCACGCCACACCGTGTCGCTACGTCGCTTTCTCGCCCTACGGCATCGTTTCAGCACTGGCCAGTACTTCAACGTTCCCACGGCGGCCGGGTGGTATCTAATTGCACCAAGTAGCCACGCTCCCCTTCCGGATGCTTCAGGGCTGCTGGCATGGCATGAGCGTCACCACCATCGGTATATGCAGGACAAAATAATAAGAAGAAAGAAACCGCGACAAAGCCCATCAGCAACAATAACTGAGGCACGTGGTAGTGAAGGTGGTTCGTCTAGTGCCATGCCGCAGCGACAAGAAGAAGAAGAGGAGGAGGAAGGGAAGGAGGTTAGCAAAGAACAAATTGAAGAATGTCATGCAGAACCTTGTAGTTCTTCCCTGTGCAACTCCAGATTGACTAGTGGTATGCCACTGCCAGTTGTAACGCCTCTCACAATCCCAGAAGACCACTTGTTCGAGATCAACGACGGTGTCCTGTGGGAAACTCCACCGCGAGACGATCTCGCCAGCCCTACGTATTGGCAGAGGCACAGAGAGCGCATGCAGGTATACGAAGACACTAGTGTTGGTATAGAGCAGGAGGATTTGTTCGTATTGCCGCGCCCCACGGATGAAGCCATGCAGAATACAGCCGGGGCAACGGAGTGGGATCGATACACACAGCAGCAGCGGCTTTTCCAGTCCCTAACACGCAAGGCCAATGTAAAGCTGAGCGTCGACGATGCCACGCGTCTCCTGACACTGGTTCCTATTGTGGACCTAAAGGAGGGCGAGGAGCTGCTGCTTCACTATGGCCGCGAGTGGTGGTCTGAGCGGCTGCTCTCTACTGTTTTTATGGCAGTGGCGGACGGTGAGATGCGGGGCGTTCGCTGGATTGAGGCACTCTTCACGAAGCCCACAGATGTTGCCAAGCCATTCCCGCTGCTTTGCTCCGCTGTGGCGCGACGAAAGGTGCCAAGTGTTGGGAAGGGCGTGATACAAGGAGGGAATACAACCCGTTGTGACAGCAGCGAGTCCACATCGGGTGGGAAGATTCTTGTCTTGTACAACATGGTGACGCGGTGCAAGGCGACGGACACGGAGGCACTTGTGTTTTCTGTGCGGAGGAGCTGTGTCGATCGGGATTTTTTCTCCCGTTTGGTTGGTGCTCGTGGCACGTGTGTGTTTGACGTGTCACGATGTGATGATGAGGTACCACTCCGCCATCTGCGGCGCGCACTGTTGCAGTCGCTGCACCCAAAGCGGGATGCGGCGGACGTTGGCGTGGTGGCAGAGGACGAGGAGAGCGACGGATCTCTCATGCTCTAACACTGTTGTTTCCCGCCGCAGGCGCGAAGTGTGGCGTTGGTGGGTAATGAATTGTTGCTGCTGGTTGTGGTGGCAGAGGATGTGGGCTGCGGGTGCTGCTCGCGTATGAGTTTTTGTTTTGTTTTGTTTGGTGCGGTCCTTTCCATCTTGCATATCGGGCGGTTTTTTTTTTTTTTCTTTCTTTCCTCTCCCATCTTCCTTGCACACCTGTACGCAGGAGTGTTACCCCTCGCTCACGTCGAGGAGACAGTCACAGTGAGAGAAACAAAGGAGGACAAGACAAGAACCAAAGAAAAAAGTGTGTGGGAGGTAAGGAAGGAGAAGAGCGACGGACAAAGAGGGAACCGAAAGAATCAACCCACCAAAGCACACATACTTACACGCCTAGACAAGGAAGGACGGACAGGTACAAGTACTTGCATACACGTTAGGAAACCAGAAACCGTAGCTGTTGTTGTCTATTCTGCAATGCAGGTGAAACACTACAAGACGTTGACGGCCTCCCAGCCAGGCTTTGCTCGCATTCAGTCCATCTGCTGGTCACCAAATAACAAGCGTCTGGCTGTTGCCGACAGCAGTCGCTTCGTTATTCTCTACGACGAGTTCGGGGAGCGGCGTGACAGATTCCCTACCAAACCAGCCGATGGTAAGAGCGGGAGACCGTTCGTGGTTCGTGGCATGGTGTTCTCCCCTGATAGCTCCAAGATTGCGATAGCGCAGTCTGATGGTATGGTGGCCATCTACCGCATTGGTATTGAGTGGGGGGAGAAGAAAGCTATCTGCAGCAAGTTTCCGCAGAACAGTGCGGTTACATGCGTATGCTGGCCAAACACCTCGCAGGGTGTGGAGCTCGTTGTTTTTGGAACTCTCGACGGCAAGGTGAAAGTTGGTATTTTAAAGGCTAACAAGTCCCAGTCACTTTATGCGCATGAGCACGCCGTTGTCTCGGTGGCGAGCAGCGCGGATGGCCACAAGGTCCTCAGTGGTCACCTTGACGGCTCTGTTTACCAGTACACCTTTGAGTCGGAAGAGACAAACGAGGTGTCCGGGTCGAAGAAGATATTCAACCACAGTTGTGCCCCGTACGTGCTACTCTGGGGGGAGCACATTTGCGCGGCGGGGCAGAACAGCTTCGTCACGTTCTACGACCGCAACGGGCAGAAGATGCAAAACTTTGACTACAAGGTGGATGAGGAAGGCGAGTTCACCGTTGGCAACTTTAATCCCAGTGGACAGACCGTCGTCCTCGCGTGCCGCGAAAAGTTCCGCCTGCTCGACTACAACCTCCGCTCCCGTAAATGGGAAGAGGGCGCTGTCGTGAAACTACCCAACTCATGTGGCTTCTCCGCCATTGCGTGGAAGCACGATGGGAGCCGCATCGTGACTGGATCAGTAACAGGAGCAGTGGACATGTTCGACACTTGCCTAAGGCGTTACCGCCTACGCGGTGCATTTGAGTTCACATACGTAAGCCACAATCAAGTCATTGTTAAGCGCCTAGCAACAGGGACACGTATTGTGCTGCGCTCGAACTTAGGCTATGAGGTGCAGCGTGTGAATGTTCATCAAGACCGCTACTTGGTGGCCTATACATCCACCACACTTCTCGTCGGTGACCTTATCTCATGCAAGCTATCAGAGGTACCTTGGCAACTGACGGGGCGTGAGAAATTTGTGTTTGAGAATCCACAGGTGTGCATGGTTTTTGCAGCAGGCGAGCTTTGTTTAATAGAGTACGGCAAGAATGAACTTCTCGGTACATGTCGCACAGAGGAGCGCAATGCTCACCGCATTTCCGTTCGCGTACACGAACCCAAAGATAACGGCGAAGAAGGACGACAGGAACGGAAGTTCATTGCTTACCTCATTGACAGACAAACAATTCAAATTGATGATCTGGGAAGTGGTATTTCGGTTGCACGCGTACCACATCAGTGCCGTATTGATTGGCTTGAGCTGAATTACCGCGCCAATAAGTTGCTCTTCCGAGATAAGCAGCATCAATTGTTCCTCTATGATGTGGAGGAGCAGAGCCGTACAACGCTGCTCAACTACTGCACATACGTCCAGTGGGTGCCAGGAAGCGATGTTGTTGTAGCTCAGAACCGAGTGGAATTGTGCGTTTGGTACAGTATAGACGCCCCTGACCGTGTCGCAGTTGTCCCTATCAAGGGCGAAGTAGAGGGCATCGAGCGCGGAAACGGTAAAACGGAGGTGATAGTCGACGAGGGCGTCAACACAGTTGCATACAGTCTTGATGAGGCACTCATTGAATTTGGTACCACAATGGAGGATCGCGATTACAACAGAGCTTGTGACCTGTTGGACCAAATTGCCCTTACCCCAGAGACAGAAGCAATGTGGGCGAGCTTGGCAACTCTGGCACTGCAGGAGATGAAGTTGCACATTGCCCAACGTTGCTATGCCGCCCTTGGTGACGTCGCCAAGGTGAATGCGCTGAATCACATCAACGAACTCGCAGCGGCGGCGGCAAAGGCCAGCGAAGGTCTTACTGATGGATATGACCACTACACCGTGCGCGCCGAACTCTTTATGCTGAATAAAGAGTACAGGCGGGCGGAGCAGCTTTACCTAGAGAATGGCAAGATTGAAGAGGCAATGAACATGTGGGAGGAGATGAACCGCTTTGATGAGAGCATCAGTGTGGCTGAGGCCCGAGGATGGGCGGACCTCGCAAACAAGCGTGCACACTACTACAACTGGCTAATGGAGACTGGTCAGTTCGAAAAGGCTGGCGAGCAGAAAGAACGGGACGGTAAGTACATCGATGCCATCAATTTGTATTTGCGTGGTGGAACACCAGCACGCGCGGCGAATGTGGTTTCGGCAAATAATCTGAAACCCGAGTCGCAGCTGCTAGAGGCCATCGCTGCGGCCCTTTTCAAGGCACAGGTGTTCGAAAAAGCCGGCGACTTTTTCGAGAAGCTCAAGATGGACGATCGCGCTATACAAGCTTACACCAAGGGTCACGTGTACAGCCGTGCGGTGGAGTTCGCAAAGCGTGCACACCCTGATCAGGTTACGGTGCTAGAGGAGGCGTGGGGTGACTATCTCGTCTCGCAGAAACACGTGGATCAGGCAATTAACCACTATATTGAAGCGAACAAGTACAGCAAAGCCGTTAAGGCTGCCATTGATTCGCGCCAGTGGAGCAAGGCGACGAACATCCTCGAGAGCCAAGCTGTGGGCGCTGACAATGACAGTACAGTGAAGGGTTTCTACAAGAACATTGCGCGGCACTACGAAGGGCTACATCAATATGGAGACGCAGAGAAGTTTTACATCAAGGCTGGTTCTGTCAATGACGCAGTGGAGATGTACAGCCGTGCGGGAATGTCAGACCACATGTACCGCGTGGCGCAGCGCCACCTTGCGCAGCAGCAGCTTGTTGCACTCTTTGTTGATCAGGCAAAGCAGCTTGAGGCAAAGGGTGACTACGCTGGTGCGGAGCGTATCTACCTAAAGGTGAATGAACCGGATCAGGCCATTGTTATGTACAAGAAGACCCGTGATTACACCAACATGATCCGCCTGGTGCAAGCTTGCCGTCCGGACTACTTGCTGAAGACGCACCTCTCCCTTGCAGCACAGTTTGAAAAGGAGGGCAACTTCAAAATGGCTGAGACACACTATGTGGCGGGCAAAGATTGGGGGCGGGCTGTCAACATGTACCGTGACCGTGAGATGTGGGAAGATGCAGTGCGTGTCGCTAAGGTGCATGGTGGAGCCAACGCAGCGAAGCAGGTGGTGCTCTCCCGTGCCATGGTGGTGGAGGCGGAGGATGGCGTGCGCCTCCTAATGAAATTTTCACTCGTCGACGCCGGCATTGACGCCGCATTGGAGGCGCAAAAGTTTGACTTGGCCCTTCAGTGGTCCCAGCTCGCGCAGCCAGCGAAGCTGCCCTACGTGTACCTCAAGTACGCCATGCATTACGAGGACCAAGGCGATTTCCGCATGGCAGAAGATGCGTTCCTGAAGTCTGGCAAGCCGCGTGAGGCAATTGATATGTACCTGCACCAACACGAGTTCGAGAACGCGATGCGTGTGGCAGAGAATTATGACCAGACAGCAATCTCAACCGTTCTCCAAGCAAACGGACGAATTTGTTTCCAGAAGGGTAACTACCGTGAGGCGGAGACCCTCTTCATGCGCGCCAATGCACCGGAGGCGTTGCTGAAGATGTACATGGATGGCCGCCTCTACACGGAGGCCCAACGTGTGGCGAAGGAACACTGTCCCGAGATGCTTGGCGAGATTGCAAAGCGCATTGCGCTGCAGTCAAACGACCCCAAGAAGGCGGGTGCTGTGCTGGAGGAGCATGGCGAGTACCAGATGGCCGTAGAGACGTATCTCGGCGCCACCCCAGAACAGGTATCAGATCCTAACGTTCTCGCAAATCTATGGGTGCGGGCAGTGAAGGTGGCACAGAAACACGACCGCAACATGCTCAAGGGTGTCCTGCGCATTGCCACCGGCAAACTAAAGGACGCCCATCGCTATGTTGAGGCGGGAAAATGCCTGGAAGACTGTGAGGATTACAAGGGTGCAATTAATATGTACGTACAAGGCAAGAAGTTTGACCTCGCCGAGTATCTGGCAAAGCGCATCAGTCCCGAGTTGGAGGACCACGTCAAGCGTGCTATTGTGCAGGACAGCATCGAGAACGGTGGTATGAAGGACGCCAAGGTGGTGGAGGAGATTGACCCCGAGGCGGCGCTCAAGGCTTACATCGCAAACAACGACTGGGATAATGCTGTGCGTATGGCGAAGCAGCGGACGCTGGAAGAGATGAAGTACGTGGCGGCGCTGCAGATGAAGTACCACCTGAACAAAGGGGAGTTGCCCCAGGCGCTCGACGTTGTGGAGCGGCTACCACTAGACACGGGTGACTTCCGCTTCTACGAGACGTGGGTGGATCTGGCGGAACGGCTCGTGACAATACTACCGTTGGAGAATGACAGCAAACTAAAGCTGGATGGCTTTCACACTTGCCTCGTCAATGTGACAGAGAGTATGGCAACATCTGGGCAAAAGCCAGAGGATGTCACCAAGGCTAAGGCGCTCGCGCACATCATCCACATCTACTACATGGCACCCCGAATGCGGGAGCTGTCGTTAGATGATTATGCGCTGAAGCTCATGCTCGGACTCCCGCGGTGGATCCCGTACATTGCGCCTGAGAAGGCCTTTTACGATGCTGGTATGACAGCAAAGAACGCTGGTGCAGATGCCATCGCGTTCCTCTACCTTAACCGCTTCCTCGACATCTCCGAGAAGATTGAGGATGGCGCAACCGACAGTTCTGTTATTGACAACACTGACTTTGATTGCACCGACTTCCCCAAGAAGTACGCTCTGCCAAAGTCGTCGTCTGTGGACAAGGCCACAGAGGAGACGGTGAACAAGTGGGTACTCGCCATCTCAATTGAAAACAACTTAGATCCCCACCTGCCTACCATAACGGATCCCCAGAATCAAGTAGAGATGTTTGAGGGCTCGCTGCAGTCACCCGCCGGTGCCACTTTCCCTGAGTGTGCGGTAACAGGATACCCGATCGTTGGAGGAGGCCTCACAAAGTGTCGCACCTGCCAGCGATCGGCAAACCTAGAGGATTGGAACCGCTATATTGTGCTGGGGAAGAATTGCCCATGGTGTGGCGGGGCTGCGTCGCCCGATTTCAAGCTGTAGGGAGTTATCTGTTGTGACCATGGATGACGTTTTCCTCTGTGTTTTTGTGTGTTTTTTTTATCTCTTTTCATGCGGTTTGAAAGAGGAACAGGAGGCATGAAAAGTGAGGCAAGGCACCTGAAAAGGATGGAAAGAATTGAGAGATAAAGAGGGAGAAGGAACTAGGGGGAGTGTGCTCTGGCAGCTAAGCAATGAGGCGGCGCTGACCACAAAGCCCACGCTCTCATGTTTTCCACTTCTCTTTTCTTATATTGCCTTTCTAACACGTCGTATCGTGCTGTAGCTCATTGTGCCACATGTGATGTAACTTGAGCAAAGAGAGTATATATAGAGAGAGAGAGTGTGTGTGTGTGTATGCGGGAGAGGGGGAGCATAGACTTGTTTACTGAGGAAGGGAACAAAAAGCCTGCTTCTCCTGGTCTTCGAGGGAAATGGGGGGTCCGATGGGGGAAAGACTGAACAGTTTCACCAACCTCTGTGTGGTTTGTTGATGCCTTTTTTGTTTCGGTGTTTCTTCTTTCTCTCCGCGCCACATTACCGTTTGCCGTGAAGTGGCAAGGGAATAGTGCACGGTAAACAAGGCCCACTCACTCACTCACTAGAAATAGCAATATGGTGCGGTACGCCAAGCGGCCATGGTTTACACCAATCGGCTTCATGAACTACGCCCCGCATTCGTATGCGCCGCTCATGATGGTCATTGGCGTGGCGGCGACGTTTCCATTCCGATATAAGATATCCGAGTACTTTGAGCGGCAAAGAGATGGCCCACATGTCGAGCTTCGCCGCAAGGCGGTGTTGTATTACAATGAAATGGAACGAATGCATCGTCGACAGGCGCTGCAGAATCAATACAGTGTACAGGACGACGATAGCGGCCACCGGATGTCGGCAACTCTGCAAGGCGAGGCACTACGAATGGGCCACGTGGATCAGGAATACAACTACTGGCACGCCCACCAGCGGGACGCCCTGCGCGCGGAGAAGCTGCTTTCCGAAGTAAGGGAACTGCAGGCCCGCCTGGGCGAAGCGTAGTTGGGTGTCTGCATCAGTGGGATGAGATGTGAAAGTTCGGGGACTGGGAAGGGGGGAGTAAATGAATGGGTGGGCGTGAGTATGGGGATAGTCTTAGCGGAGGGGTGGTAGTGGTGGGATGTACACGTGTGTCTGTGTCTGTGTGAGTGTGTGCTAGTGGACTGTAGCGTCGTTGCGGATGATGGTGTCGCGGCCGAGTAGCGCTGGCATGTCGGTGGGTGACGTGCCGCCGCACACCTCATGCTTTCTTTCTGATCATTATTGCTGCCATTTCTAGTGAGGGTGCGTACTTCTGTTTCCCTCATTTGATGCTTTTTTTTTTCCGCTCTTCACACCGTCACGGGGTGTTCTGCGAGACACTCTTTCTCTCCGTGTGTGC
>NW_008825624.1:50551-57374 GCF_000691245.1 Trypanosoma grayi | reverse complement strand
AGGAGGAGGAGGTGGTGGTGGACGCTTGCTGCAGGATTGAACTCTCTTCACAGTTTGAAGGGGATAACACATGCTTGATTTGGCGCACTCTGCGCAACCGTTGCCGGAAATAGACGCTGCAGCACCGCATGTCCCGTTCATGCTGTTTGAACGCCACGTGAACAGTGATGCTGCAACCAAACGCACATCGTACCCAGAGTCGGTGCTAACAGCTGTTGCTGCCCCTCCTTCGCCTTCTGCTTCTGATGTTGTGTGCTCCGTAGGCTCATTGTCGCTGCGCGGATGCTTGGACCTGCTGGTGAAGGTGCAGAAAAGCCAATCGGAAAGTGTGACGATGCTCGCGTCTCTTCGTGAGCGCCTCTTCCCCACAGCCGCATCGGTGTCCACACGTGACGGCCCACTGCCACGTGCTGTGGTGGCGTTCGACGAGGTGGATCATGAGACGATACGGCTGCGGATTCTGGAGGTGAAGCACGCGGGTCTCCGCCCAAAGCTGTCAGAAGCGATTGAAAGTGTGATGCTGCCGTTCCACACCTTCTTCCGAAAGGAGTCAAATAGAAGCACAGGCGACACGGGGGGGCCGCTGCGGGAATCATGCAGTCGAGTCTTGTCTCTGCAGGAACAGTTCATGGGCCTCGCACAGTTGCAGGAGGAGGCCATGCAGTCATTGGGAGCACAGTTGTCGCGTCTTTTTTTGCAGCCGGATGGTGGTACCGCTCTTTACTACTACCCTTCTCCTCTGTCTGTTGAGGAGAGTGACGAGGTGCACACGCCACGCGAGCGCAACACTCATGCAGAAGTGCTGCATTTTCTGCAGCAGCTGGAGGATGTGATGGCGAGTAAGCAACACATTGTAGTGTGCCTGGCAATGGCACTGCGGGATATCTACGATCCTGCAGCCCCAGTTCCCACTACTACTACTACTACTACTACTACAAATACTATTAGTTCTGATGGTGCTACATACAACTTCGCAGATCGGGGCCGATCTTCTTCGTTTGGGCGGGAAGATGCCACATCTTCACGTGTGTCCGTGTCCGTGTCGCCAATGAGCACCCTGCGTCCCTCGTGCTCGGCCCCACGCGAGGAGTCACTGCGAACTGCAGCAAAAATGACAATAACAGACTGCAACGCGTCGGTGACAGCGCACCTGTTGCCGGCAGGTCTTGTGCAGGAGTGTCACCGCGATAGTGAGTCGGGTGTGGAGATACCCGTCGTCGATGATTCACCGTCGCCCACGATACATGTGTGTGAGAGGACGAGGACAACAACAGGTGCTGCCGCGCCTGGTGATAGCAGCAGCAGCAGCCGCAGCAGCTCCAGGAAGGCGGAGGTGCAGCCGCCTGTTGAGCCGCGGCCATTGCGCGAGCGTGTCGCTGTCCCGGAGAGCGATATTCCGCGGTCACCGTCGTGGTGTGAGAACAGCGGTGGGGAGACGGGCGCTGCCCTTGACGCCTCCCCACCCCCGCCGCTCGCAAGGTGCCTGGAAGAACAATCGGTAGGGTTTCTGCCATCCACAAAGGTGAACAACCAGCCTCAAAGGCGGCGGCAGATTAGTGAAAAGGAGGCGGACGCCGCTTCAAACTCGCCGTCAATCGAAGAGGTGGACCTTCACTCCGACGACCAAACGCAGCGGAGAAATAGACGGGGGGAGCGTGATGTGGATCTCCTCGCCCAGAATGCGCGGCTGTGTAAGATGCTTGAGACAAAAGACAGCCTTATTCTGAGTATGCAGGAGCGCATCCTCGGAGCGGTGCCACTGCTCATTGAGAGGGCGGAGAAGAGCAGTCGAAGCAACAGTAGCACAAGTAGCAGCAGCAGCAACAACAAAAACTGCGGCTTCTGTGATCGTCGCTCTTCGTGCCAGCGGGAGTTGAGCGACGATGTGCCACCGTCACGCGGTGACTCCGCGTCCACGTGGGAGGGAGAGCAGCACAACCGTGATGGGCCCCACACAGGGCGACGTGACGCACTGAAGGAGGTCGAGCAGCTGAAGAAGAAACTGGCTGCCCACGTTGAGGAAAACAAACGACTGCTTGCCGCCCTGAGTGAGCTCAAGGATGAAAAGCAGCGGTGGAAGCATGCTGCGCGGGAGCTGAAGGACGACAATAAGGTGTGGAGGGACAAGGAAAAGGCTGCGAGGGCGCGCTGCGAGCAGCTAGAGGACTCTGTCTTCGCTTTGAAGAAGCGGCTCTTGACGGTGGAGGGTACACTTATGCTGCGAAGTGCGGCATCACCGCCCGCGCAGAATCGCGACGCAGCCCTCTTATGCACATCCTCGGGCTTCCACAACAGCAGAAATAGCAACACCAACGACAGCAGCGCTAGTGCCAGTGCTGGGGCTGCTGGATGTGGAAGTTCCCCACAACATGACGAGGAGGGCGCCTCATCGCCGATGCGCAGCCGCAGCCGAACACGGCCACCATCTGCACACGATAAAGCGGTGGATTATCCGTCTTCTGTATCCTTGCAGCAGAAGCGAAAACAACTGCTTGCCAAACTCGGCAAGCGGTTCGAGGACGAACCGAGACCACTGACCAATTCACAAACTGTTGCGTATGACGAGGATGCAGTTGTGGAAGTGTCGCCGCTGACAGAGGAGCGCGTTCAACGGAGTGGCGCTGCAGCAACGGACACAACCGCAGTGACGATGATTATGACGGCGGCGAAGACAGGAGAAGCGGCAGCAACGCCGTCGCCAGCTGCAGTTCGAATTGATAGACGCTTGTCGCCCGAATACCGATCGCTGCAGCCAGAGTGTGTTTCATCCGTCAATCCCAGCTTCTGCAACAACAGCAGTTGCACTGATGGGACAGGAAATGCGCAGCTATCAACGAAAGACGTGAACCGCATCCTTGCGGGCGCACGCAGTCTGCTGAGGTCCATCAGCTCCACGAGAAGAGAACACTGCAGCGGGACGCGTGCGGCGGGGAATTCCTCCGACTCAGATTTGTCCGACTACAGCTCTTCTGATGACGACAACAAGAGTGATGATCGCTTTGCTGCAGTAGCAGCGAAGAATCCCGTGCTTCCGCTTCGAGGCTCCATTTCTCCACTGAACGGTGCAACTTCACCGTGCTCCTCCGTCAGCTACTCCTCGGCGAAAAAGCGGGCGAAGCGGCTACGCCACGCGGAGAAGAGCGACCCGCCAGGCGCGGGTGCGGCGGCCAAAAGCAAGACGTCACCACCACCACCACCACCACTACGACAGGCGGGTGCGAAGAAGATGTCAACATCATCACCGCCGCGGATGCAGCAGTCAGCTGACCCGCGGCCGCCAACAGCACGTGAGGCACTCATGCGAGAGCTGCGGGATCAGCTCCAAGTGCTGCAGCTTCAGCACGCAGCTGTGCTCCAGCAAGAGGAGCAGTTGCAGTTGAAGCGGGAACAGGTGACTGCGGCGGTTCAGCAACGGCGTGGCGTCGAAAAGGATGCTAGCGCGCAAAATGATCTTCTTTCCTTCCTGAGGCGATTCGATGTGACGCAAGCAAAGATACACAAGAACGAGGCCCGACTTCGCGAGTACATAGAGATTGTGAGGCAGCAGCTGAAGACACTGGAGGATGACCTGCTGTGACTGCATAGAGCAGTTAGACCCCTGGAACAAGATGCATATAGAGGGAGAGAGAGATACACACAGACATATATATATATATATATATATATATACAAATGCGCACTCATGCAGCCATATACAAGTGGTGTGTATATGTGAATGTCTCATCGTTGCTCCTTTTTGATATTCCAATTCTTCATTGCGTTCAGGGGGGAAAGGAGGGGGGCGGGGGGCATGACGCTTGTTGTTTCTCATGGTATTTCACAAAAAAGGGCGTACGATCACTTTTTACTTCTTGCTTCACCCAGTCTTCCACCATAATTCTCAAGGAGGGGCGAAGGCAGTTTATCGTTGGGACGACGAGCGGTTGCGTAGACGATGCCACGCGAGGTGGTGTCGATTCAGGTCGGCCAGTGCGGCAACCAGCTTGGCCTCAAGTGGTGGGACGTCATGCTGGAGGAGCACAAGGCGAACCCGCAGTACCCCGACGCCCGAGATGCGCTCTTTGACGCGTCGTCCACCGGCCGGGACGGCAAGGCGTCGCTCAAGGCGCGCTGCGTTGCCATCGACATGGAGGAGGGCGTTCTGCGATCCATGCTGCGTGGCCCGCTGCAGGACCTCTTTGACGCGACATTCTTCGTCTCGGACGTGAGCGGGGCGGGGAATAACTGGGCGGTGGGCCACATGGAATACGGCGACAAGTACATCGACAGCATCTCTGAGTCGGTGCGGGGACAGGTTGAGCGCTGCGACAGCATCCAGTCCTTCCTTGTGATGCACTCGCTGAGCGGCGGCACCGGCTCCGGTCTCGGCACGCGCGTGCTGGGGCTGCTGGAGGACGAGTTCCCGCACGTCTTCCGCATCTGCCCAGTTGTGATGCCGGGCGCCGTGGACGACGTGGTGACAGCGCCGTACAACACCGCCTTCGCGCTGCGCGAGCTCATCGAACACGCCGACGCGGTGCTGCCGCTGGACAATGACGCCCTCGCCCGCATGGCCGACAGCGCGCTCGGTCGCAAGTCGCTGAGCAACGCGGCGGGGGAGCTGGTGCGCGGCGTCGTGCCAAAGGCGCACGGCTACAGTGTCGCGCAGCCCACCAAGACGACGATGCCGTACGACTCCATGAACGCGTTGGTGGCGCAGCTTCTAAGCAATCTCACCTGTGCTATGCGGTTCCCTGGTACGCTCAACATGGACATCAACGAGATCACGACTAATCTTGTGCCGTACCCGCGGCTGCTGTTCCTTACGGCCGCTATTGCGCCACTCAACGTGGCGCGGCACTCGTCCGTCGCTGGACCGCGCTCCGTCGACGCTATGCTTGGTGCGTGCCTGGATAAGGACCACCAGTTTGTCGATGTTTCGGGCGGCGCGGAGTCGGCACTCACAAAGGAAGCAGGTACATGTCTTGCCACCGCTATCGTCGCCCGCGGTCCGCAGATTACGGTAGGCGACCTGGCACGCAACGTTCCCCGCATTCGTGAGAGACAAAAGCTCGTGTACTGGAATGAGGATGGCTTCAAGATGGCGCTTTGTGGTGTGAGTCCTCTTGGACACCGGGACTCTGTTCTGATGCTCGCCAACCACTGTTCTATTGCACAGAAACTGGAAAAGTCATACCAGCGCTTTATGCGGCTCTACGCTGTGCGTTCCCACGTGCACCACTACGAGAAGTTTCTTGAACTCACGTATTTTGATGCAACAGCTGAGATTCTGTCGACTGCAGTGGACGACTACAACTTCCTGAACACTCTGCAGCCCCCAACCGATGTGCCACGCAGCATGCGGGAGCTGGTGTACTATTAGGCGAGGGACCTCCGCGCTGGTTCTGCGACACATAGAGGCTGTGGCTGGTCTCGAGGATGTGCCTACCCGCACGTATAACCACCAACGGCTTTGCATGTGGGGTTCTTCTTGGTTTGGTGACGCCTAGACGTGGCGCAGCTTGGGCGCTTGTTCCACCATGCGCACAAACACAACTCGTGTCTGTTTTTTTTTAAAACGAAAGGTATTATATCTTTCTTTATGTGTCTGTGTCTGCGTGTGATGCCAAGGGGCAAATGCGTGTGTCTCCTACTCCACCTTTCTTTTCGGTGTAGTCTGTCGAACAGGGAGTCTGCTGCAAGCCACCACAGCGAGGCATCCATGCCGCAGCGGTTGCTCACACCTCCGGTGGCGATGCCGACAGAAACCACAAAGCGCAAGTACATCTTCGTCGACGGCCCGGTGGACCCCAACGTGACGCTCATTCGCTACGACGTCCCGTTTGCGCCGTCAGACGCAAAGCGGTCGTGCAGACTCCGCCAGCGTCTCGGCCTCCAAAACGAGGCGCGCACCGTAGACCCCAACGTGCGCGTGGTGATCGACACCTTCATCACGCCGCGGGCGTGGCGCGACGAGGCCGGCGTGTTGTGGGTGCAGCACGGCAGCCCGTACCCCGCGTCCCGCACCGACACCGTCGAGACGCACGAGAAACTCCGCCGGCGGCTGGAGGAGACGGGGGCGAAGCGCACCGGCGTATGCCCAATACGCTCCCTGCTACTGGCGGAGTGCTTTCTTGAGGTGATTCGTCAAGTGACGGCGGAGTGTTGGGAGCGCGGGCTGCTGCTGCTCAGCATTCACTCAGAGCGCACCGCTGCGCAGACGGCCCATCGGGAATTGTTTGAGTCACGTGTCGGACATGCCTTTCGGCTGGCGCTGAAGGGAGAGAAGGACACCAGCCGTGTGCTGCAGGACATTGAAAAATTGCGGCAGCGAGTGGAAGAGTTGGCGGAGGAGGAAAAGATGCTGCGACAGAAGTGCGATGAGTTGTCCGCTAAGGGGGAGGAGCAGATGTTGATTCTAGAGAAGCAGCACGGCGACGAGATCGCGGCGATCAAGAAGGAGGGGCAGCAGAAGCGCAACCAGCTGGAGAGTATGATAGCGGTGCCCGTGCCAATATAAACAGGAGGAGGGGGGAAGGAGCGGCCCCTCCTCCTGAATGCGCTGCCTGCATCCCCCTGTTTCATGGCACATCAGCCCGGTGTGCTGTGTGTGTGTGGGGGGGATCTCTGTGGGGTGGAGGAAAAAGAGAGGGAGAGAGAGAGAGAGGGAACACTGTAGTCGTATTTGATGTGGCCAACCTCATGTGCGTGCAGTATTGCGCCAATGTACAGAACAAACAAACAGGAAAAGAAACCCAACTCGCAAACCGGCACACACACGTACAGTCATGCTTGTTCCATTCATCCTACGTGCCATGAATCTTCTTTTTCTTGCGTTGTTGCC
>NW_008825624.1:48028-50430 GCF_000691245.1 Trypanosoma grayi | reverse complement strand
ATATATATATATATATATATATATAAGCAAGGGAATTACGAATAGTAGGTAGAGCGCAATATGCTTCTCGCACAGCGCAAACGGAAGCAGCAGCTCACAGGGAAGATTGGCCACACCGATGAAGAGTACGAGTTCGGTGATCAGAGGAGACTGGGGATGCAGATTGGTGCCAGGGACGGTAGGCTCATGCACGGAGGCTACGAGGTGATCCCCCCGTGGGGGAAGCAGGAGCCACAGCAACGGCACAGACAACGGACGCCGGCACCACAACAAACTCCCCAACAGCAACCGCTGCAAATATACCAGCCACAGCCGTGGGCGCAAGAGAACGTTTCTCCGCCGCTCAACCCATGGGTGAACCCATCACCGTGGCAAAACAACGCTAACTGCTTCCACGGTGATAGGTACCAAAAGCCGCTGAGCTTTCCCTCCGTCCTTCCGCCGTTGCACGCGGCGCCTCTCTTGCCGAGTCCGGCAATTGTGGGGAAGTCCCCGCTGCGCTTTCCCTCCGCACTTAAAGCGGCGGACATCAACGCGACACCGCAGCTACCCCTGCGCCCGTTCAGCGCACAGTCGCCCGCGCCACTACCACTGCAGGTGCCGCAGCTACCAATGCACATGTTGCCGCCGGTGCTTCCACCGATGCCGCAGCCCATCACGCCCTCGCGCAGCGAGAGTAGATATGGCATCCGTCCGCGGTCGCAGCCGTCGACCAGCGCGGGATCTCTGTTCCCGCAGGTGAACGACAACCCAATCAGTGCGCGGCGGCAGGCGCGGCAGCGTGCAATAGAGATACAGAATGAAAACGCCCGGCTTTGTGAGGAGCGGCGTCTCCGCCGGGAGCTGCAGAGGCAAGCTGAGATGGAGGAACAGAGGCGGCAGGAGGAGATAGCGCGGGAGCAGCGGGTATATATTGGGCGTAAGGAGCGGGATGAGATGGAGCGTGAGCGGTACGAGGCGGAGGAGAAGATGATGGGTCGGAGGCCGAATAAGAAAGACAGGAGTAGTGAAGCACAGCTGCGTGAGGACCTTAAACGGCAAATCGAGGAGAAGAAGCGGCGGCAGGAGGAAGAGGAAAGGAGGGAGGCCGATAGAGAAAGCAAGAGGACTCTGGGGACGGCCACTAACGCCCCCCTGATGCCACTCGAGAGTAACACCAACATCAGTGCCTCAGTAGAAAAGAAGGACGACCTCTCGTTGCCGCAACCTCTCCCAGTGCAACTAGAACCGCCGCTGCAGCAGCCCACTGGTTTTGTCCAGCCCCTCTTTAACCCCGTTGTTGGCGCCAATCCACCGCTCATGCAGACCCAGCTGCCACCGCCTTTTTCTGTTGATCTGCTTTCATGCGGCCTCCCCTTCCAAAATGGTGGAATGCCACTTCCGCCCTTTGATGCGATGCCGCCGCCGCCGCCGCCGCCGCCCTTTGCACCAGTGACACCATTGGCAACAGCAGCTGCTGCAGCAGGGGGAGACATTTCTCTAGGGATCGGGAATCCGTCCGTGTTGCCGGTGCCTTGCCCCACCACACCACGTGAGGTCCCTCATACAAGGGATGCGGAGCGCCTTGAATCGCAGCTGCGCGAAATGGTCAACAATCACCGTGGCATCCAGCGTATGTTAGAGACAGAGGTCCAGCGGAAGCCCGGCGAGGCGCTGCCCGCTCCACTGCCGCTACCGTCGCCGATTGTGATGCCGCAGAGTTACCTCCCATCACTCAACCCGCTACAGCCGCCGCCTACCCCTGTTGTGTTTCNTCGCCGATTGTGATGCCGCAGAGTTACCTCCCATCACTCAACCCGCTACAGCCGCCGCCTACCCCTGTTGTGTTTCAGACGTCTAATGCCTGTGGCGGTGGGCTGCCGGCCGCGTCGGAGGCGCTGCCGTCAGGAATTCTGCGAAGATCGTGCGAGCAGCAGCAGCAGCCTGGCCGCATTGTTGTGCTTGGTGTGAACCCACCGGCAGCGGCGGCGCAGGGGCTGCTGTCACCCACGCTGCTCAGCGCTGACTTCGGTGAGTTGTCAGCGGAGCCTTCCAAGTTTATTGGACCGGTGCCGTTTGTGAAGTGAGTTGTTGTTGCTGCTGCTTCGGAATGTTGCTGAAGAAAGTAGGGATTGTAGGTGTGGAGAGCGCTACTGCGGGTGTCTCTGCGTATTTGGCGAGGCCAGTGACCATAGGGTGCGTGAGGGGACGCATCACAGTGCCGTCCTTTTTCTTCCATCTCTTTTATGCCCACACACGGAGCTATCCTTCGCCAATATGAGATAGTGGGTGTCGAGTACCCTTGTATTTACTGCTTTCCCAACATCTTTTCACCGTTTGTTTTGCGTTAATTGTTTGTATGCCTCTTCCTCCTGCTCCGCTCCCCTGTATCATGCTATATATACCGTATATATATATATATA
>NW_008825624.1:47279-47840 GCF_000691245.1 Trypanosoma grayi | reverse complement strand
ATATATATATATATATATATATATATATGCATCTGTCTGTGTGTGTGTGTGTGTTTCTTCTGCGCTCTCCTCATTTATCCCCCTCTGTTCATGTTTGTGTGTGCTTCATCTCCACTGTGGATACACACACACACACACACACAGACGTTACTTTATGCCCTCTGCTGGGCTGTGTCTCATAATATGTTGTCTGTCTACCCCTTGTCGCTGTGCGGCAGCTTGTCTGAGTGTTTGCATACGCTGCCATTGCTGTTATTGTTTCTTCTTTTGTCGTCGTTTCTGTTGCTGCCCTTTTGGACATATATTGCGGAAGTACGCAGGTAGGTAAGGCGAGTACTCACGCTCATTCTCTCACACCTGTACACATTAAACCCTCTTGCGTGTTGTTGATAAACAAGAAATCAGCACACACACAACTAGGACGACAAGACATACAACACCCAAAGTCTTTAGAGAAGACAAAAAAGAGGAGCAATCACACACAAGCGAAGTGGTTGTAGAGTCTGCTGTTCCTTTCTTCTGTACCCCTTGTTTATATATATATATATATATATATATATA
>NW_008825624.1:41200-47188 GCF_000691245.1 Trypanosoma grayi | reverse complement strand
ATCACAATTAGATATAAGAAGAGTCGCCACTCGCGGAGAAGAGAAATCAGCTGCTGCCACACCATACCACTAACAGAAGCAGCATCAGCAGTTAGGCAAGGAAAACAACAAAAGTGTTGTTAGTGTAAATATCGCGGGACACGATGAGTTACGAATATCCAGACGATGGCCACATTTACGTCTGTGTGCGTGTCCGCGACGTCGCGACGGTGCCTGGGATGGCCCTCCCCAACAATGGCGGCGTCAGCGCCACGCGCCGATCGACGCGGGAGAACATTAAGGACGCCCAGCGCATCTGCGTCTCAACCATTGAGAACGTTGTGGTGCTGCACGACCCCAAGTCGGTAGAAGACGCGTCGTGCGTGGCGCGCGACGCAGACGGCGTGGTGCAGCTTCTCACTGCCCGCTCCAGCGGCGGGAAGGAGAAACGCCTCGCTCGCAAGTTGCTGACCGCCACTGCGACGGCGAACTACTTCGAGTTTGACCGCTGTCTGAACTCCATGGAAACGGGCTCAATGATGCAGATGCCGATGATCCGCAACAGCGACTTCATTCAGCCACCCGAGTACGGCACGCAGGAGGACGTGTACCTCTGCACCGCCGTGCACGCCGTGACGGCGGCGGTGGAGGGCATTAACTCGTGCGTCTTCGCGTACGGGCAGACCGGCAGCGGCAAGACTTTCACGCTATTCGGTGACACGGCGAGCATCCGCCGCGACCCCGGCGTCGTGCCACGCACGCTGGATGACTTGTTCCAGCGCCTGGAGTGTATCAAGCGGGAGTACGAGAGTGATACAGAGACGGAGTACTCGTGCCGCGTCCAGCTTTCCTTCTTTGAGATATACCAGAACGAGGTGTACTGCCTCTTCTCGCGCAAGGGGCCTCTACGCGTCAACTTCTCGCGCGACATCGGGGGCAAGGAAGAGACGATGGTGATCCACGACCTGCAGCAGCAGGTGGTGTCGTGCGCGGAGAAGGCGTACCCGCTCGTTGAGATGGGCCTCCGCCGCCGGCAGACGGGAGAGACGGGTATGAATGCGCGCAGCAGCCGCAGCCACGCCATTTTGCAGGTCCGCCTCACGCAATGGCGCACCAACCGCATCACAAAGGAGTCTGTTGAGCTCAACGCGACGATTAACCTTGTCGATCTCGCTGGAAGCGAACGACAGAAGACTGCTAAGACAGACGGCAAGAGCCGGGATGAGGGAATTCAGATTAATCAGTCGCTCGCAACCCTCGCCCGCGTTATTAACGAAATCTCGCGTGGGGCCAAGTACGTTAACTACCGTGACTCGCTGCTAACCATGGTGCTTAAGGACAACTTGGGCGGGAACAGCAAAACTTTCATGGTTGCCACAATCGCCCCCATGACGTTCTGCTATCAGGAATCATGCGCGACACTGCAGTACGCGAAGGATGTGCGCAAAATTCGAAATCGTCCGATGGTGAATAAGACGTTCCAGACCCGCTCCAACCTGCTGGACCTGAACGCGCGGCTCAAGCAGGAGAATGAAATGCTGAAGGGACACATTGAAAGCCTCCTCAAGAATCTCAATGGAGGTGCTGACAATTCTGGCACCGAGGCGGTAGCAGGAGAAGGGGGAGGGGAAGAGGGCGGTGACCCGCCTCACCACGGGAAAGTATCAAAGGCCCTGTGGGGTTCCAGCGCAGCGGCGCATGTTGGTCCCGCTGCAGCGGAGACAGTTATTGCTGCCTCGGGTGTTGGCGCTGTGCCGCTGGTCATCACTGCGCACCGCAAATACACCAGTCTGTATGGCATCGGTGGGTCGTGTGTGGAGGGCGGCAGGATCGGCGTCACATCGCTCACGAAAGGCATTGTGAAGTTCCGCCTCGCTGACCTCCTGGACGACGCGCAGAAGAGCGATCCACAAATCCAAGGAGATCGGCAAAAGCTGTCTGAGGAGAGGAGGGACTATGGCGTCGTTGAGTTTGAGCGCGTGTCACAGCGTTCGTGTGAGCAACACTACTGGATGCGCTACCTCCCCAACGAGGAGGCCGCCGCCACCGCGTTGGGCTGCCGGCTGGAGTGCCACGTCAACGGCGCCAGCCTGAGAGGCGGCAGCCGGCGGCAGATGATGCATGGTGATGTGGTGTGCATCTACCTCGACAGTCTTGACGGCGCCACGGAGCAGAGCTTGCTGTCGTTCCACTACGTGGACCTCAACTGCCTCTCGCGCCGTGACACGACGACAGGTGACCTCAAGATGACTGTTTCTCTCCCGCGCGCCTCGGCCGAGCGCGCCAGTGACGACGACCTTGAGCAGCTGCAACGCGACAAGGCGAAGCTGCTTGAGATGGTGCAGACGCAGGCACGCACAATTGAATACCAGTGCCAGCGCGACGCCGAGTCGCGGTCGCGGATGGCGTCAGTGACACACTACCGCGGCAGTGACAAGGATGGCTCGCCGTCGCCCAACCCAGTGATGCCGCTCGAACGCATCAACATGGACGTGCCCGCCACGACGCCGCTGCAGGCAAGTGCGGCAGCACGCGCATTCTATCGCACCTCCGTCTCACCTTCCATCCAGTACGAGCTGAGCGCAAACCCACAGCGCTACGAGGACTGTGTGCGTGAGAACCAGACGCTGTACAAGGGCATGGTGCAGCGTAATGCCACACTCGAAGAACTTGCACGACGCCTCGCGGAGCTGGAGAGGAGTACATCCCAGCAGCAGAACGCTCCTGCGTTGCCAGAAGGGCCGTCCACATTCTTAAAGACGACAACGCGCGTATCAAAGAAGGGTGTGTCGTCTGAGGTGAGCGAGAGTGAGGACGCAAGCAAGGCAGCGGCGAGCTCAGAAGGATCTCCCACAGGTGTGATGACCGAGACACACAACCCACCCAATTTTGCTCCGAATGACACCGAGGCCGACGAAACACAAAAAGCAACTGCTGCAGAAAACACGACATCAATTGAGGCTGCGAAAACTGTCTCAGAGGCAGAGCAGCCGCCTAATGCAGATGAAATTTTGTTGAAGCATCGCGCGGACCCCGACCTGGAGCAGTTTGGCCGGATGAACGTGTTCCTGTCCACCTCTGACGGTGTGCGCGAGCGTTACTACGCGGCGAAGCGGGAGCACGTGCTGTGCGAGCGCATTTGGTCTCTGGAGCAGGCGCTGGAGAACCTGCGTGGAGAGATGCACCTCCTCGAGAGCAACCTTCGCATCGCACAGGACGCGAACACCGAGCACGAATTCCGCCAGGCGCAGATGGAAGATGAGATGACGGAAGTGTCGAAGGCGCTGCTCGACGCGACGGAGGAGAACGGGACACTACTGCGCGACATCAACGCACTCGAGACATTCCTTGGCCGCACGGAGGAGGCGCTCGCGGAAGCCAGCGCCATCAACGAGGTGGAGCTCGAGAAGCGCATCGTCCACATGGCAGAAGAGATACGCGCACTAAAGACCGTCGCGCGTATGTGGAAGCGGCGCGCGATGCAGCGCATTGCCCGCGAGTTCGGTGACAACCACAACAACAAGGAGGGCGACGAGGTAGTGATCAAGAGCGGGCAGGTGCCATGGGAAGACCTGCGCGTGGAGAGCAACGCGGCGCGGGCGAAGCAGCTGCTTGGCGACGCACGCTGCACCGCCACTGCAACCAACACGATCGACCGCTTCGAGAAGGAGACTGCCGCCGAGGCGGTGGTGGCGCTTGAGACGGTGCTGGCGGAGCTCGAGAGTGAGAATCTGCGGCTCATTGACGATATCAAGGTATATGAGGAGCAGCTGCGCGATTACAAGGAACTTGTGGCGCGCCTGCGGCGGGAGAAGGAACAGATAGAGGAGGAAGGCTCCAAGAAGGGGGCGACGGATGATGAGATGCAGAAGTTCAAGGAGCTCTACGTGCGGAAGTGCGAGGAGCTCGCGGCGGCGGAGCGGCAATACGAGACTGCTGCCACGAAGCTAAAGTCGGCGGTGCAGAAGAACACCGCTGTGAAGAAAAAGTCGGCCACAAACAACGACTTGCTGCTACAGGAGCAGCGCCGCATTATTGAGGAGCAGCGTGGTGACAATGAAAAGTTGGGCCTCGCGCTGGCATCAAAGGACGAGGAGCTGCGTACAGTGCTGCGCTTCCTGCAGGCCCGCCCCGGAGAAGCGGAGCTGGGCGGTTTCAAAGACGACGTGGAGCTACGCAACCGCATTGAGGAGCTTCTGGAAGCTGCTATGGGTGACACCAGCAGTGTTGGCGCCGGCTACTCTGTCTTCCCTCCGGACTTCGTGTTCTCGGAGGAAGTCGTCGCGCTCATCCGTGTGTGCCTGCGTATCATGATGGACCGCCTCAAGATCGAACTGTACGTGCTGAACCGCCAGAGCCTCCACAAACTTGGCCTGTTCGTTCCGGCAGTGCAGCTGCGTCCGGAGGCTCAGTTCCACTCCTTCATGCACGAGCTGCGCGGCGTGGTGGCGGAGATCGCCGGCAAACCGCAGCGCATTGGCGGCAAGTGGACGGTGGAGGAAGGCGACGTGCTATCGCGTCTTATAGACCACCGCCGCCGCCGTGCCGGCAACGCGCTCAGCGGCCTGCTCATCTGGTACGACCACTGGGACCTCTCGCCCAAGTCTGAACACGTCTGTTACATGGAGCTCATTCGCAACATGGAGCGGGTGATGCAGCTCGCGCGGCTGGTGCGGCAGGAGAGTCTTGTCAACACCAACGCCACCTCTACGCTGCGCCTCATGATGCCGGGCAAGAACGGTGCCCCAGACACCACCTACATGCCCGCCAACATCACTGACACAAGCATCAACGAGAGCCGACGCATACTTGAAAAGCTGACGGTGGGGGCAAGGCGCAGCAACTTGGCACGCGTGGTGACCAACAGCAAACCTGCAGCTTCCGCTGGGTTCCAGCGCAGCCGCACCGCTATTAGTGCGCATTCCACTCCGCGCAAAAGTGACATCGCCGCGGTGAATTTCGCCCGTACAGCCACCTTCACGCCAAAAAGTGCGATGAAAACGCCACCGGCACAGCAGCAGCAACAGCAAGAACAGGGATCGCACGGCACAGATAGCAAGTTCGGGCGGCGCGCAACGGCGCTTGTGGTGCCAGTTACTGAAAATGACATTACGTTCGCCGCGAGTACTGCGCTGGCGCGGTACGACTCGACATTCAACTTCGCTCGCCGCATGAGTGCGGTGAATCTCCCCGAGGCGGAGCCGCACAAGCAGCCGACCAAGACCACACGTT
Source organism: Trypanosoma grayi (assembly GCF_000691245.1). Taxonomy (NCBI): domain Eukaryota; phylum Euglenozoa; class Kinetoplastea; order Trypanosomatida; family Trypanosomatidae; genus Trypanosoma; species Trypanosoma grayi. The sequence continues at coordinate 41,977 of NW_008825624.1, read as the reverse complement.
TCGNATTCAACTTCGCTCGCCGCATGAGTGCGGTGAATCTCCCCGAGGCGGAGCCGCACAAGCAGCCGACCAAGACCACACGTTTCGCACGTGCCAAGACGGATGTCCCACCGAGTTTTGCCGCATTGGCGGAGCTGCGCAACGGCAAGCCGAGCGACACATCGACAGGGCTCCACAGTGTCACGCCAAAATCGGCGGCATCGAGGAATAACAGTGGCAGCAGAACACCCATTGCGAGAAAAACAACGACAAGGGCAACACCGGGCGAAACCTTCCGGCGCACACGAACGGCGCAGTTCTCCCGTATGAGCACCTCTGGTGTGCCGCAGCTAAGCAGTCGTGTCAGTGGTCGGCGACCGATGGTAGCGACGACGACGGCGGGGGCGGCGCGTACAAGCACCAGCCACCGCCCGAAGTCGCCGAAGCCGGCGGTGCCGGTGGCGCCCAAGTCGTTCTACGACCCAAGCGTCCTCAAGACGCTGAAGCAGCGCAGCAGCAGCGAGAGCAACCAAATGCCGGAACAGCAGGGGCTGCGGAAGCTGAGCAAATCTAGGCCCGCAACGCCGACGAGGGTGCCGGCGGTGGTGCTACCGCGCCGGTCATCGTCGTTGTCGTTGTCGTCGCGGCTGCACACAAAATGTAGCAGCGGCCGCTCCACCACGTCGCACGCCGCCGCACTGCCACCGCCAGTGCCGGTGCCGCGACTGTGTTTCGACTCGCTCCCCTTGTGAGGGGGCGGGGGAAGACAAAAAAAAAGAAATAACGGCTGCAGCAGCA
>NW_008825624.1:33733-40959 GCF_000691245.1 Trypanosoma grayi | reverse complement strand
CCCCCCCCCCTCCAATTCCCCGCCACCAAACGAAACAAAACAAAACCAAAAAATAATAAATACTCGTGTGGACTGTACAAGGTACTTTTTTTTTTTCGTTTTGTATCCGCATCAGTAGCCTCCGCCCCCTACACGGGACGGGGAAGCACAGAGGGGGGAGGGGCGCTAGAGGCAAAGAAACAAGAAGAAACAAACAAACAACAACGGCAGAGAGAAAACAATAACCACAACGATGAGTGGGCGGAATAGACCGTGAGAGGAGCTGCTCCGATGAGGGTGAAACGACGAGTTGCAACGCGTTCGATCCCTCGTTGATGCTCTTCAGCGCCGCCTTTGCACTACCGACGCATTAAAGAAGTATATATATATATATATATATTTCCGTTAAAGTACTTTTGTAGCATTTAGATCTTGTTTTATTTTTATTTTTTGATGCTGTTTCTCCCCGCTGCTTGTTTTTAGAGTTTTTTTTGTTTTATATTGTTCTGTTCCTGTTTATGACTGTACTGCACGCAACGAGAGAAGGCGACAACAATCGAAAACGAAACAACAACGAAAAGTGAGAGGGTGGTGGTGGTGGGGAGGATGACGAGGGCAGAACACAACCCCCGAGTAACACCCCCTCCGCTGAGTTATATGAACCCCACACGCCCCTCCAACTCCGCATCGGCCTGTCCCTGCTACATTAGCAGGGAGGTTTTTTGTGTGTTAGTTTGTTTTGTTCTCCTTTCGATTCGCTACTTCTTCTCCCTATTGCGTTCTTCCCGCTCGCTGTACTGTTGTATGCACGCCTCACTGCCGTCTGGCGAGATTGAATGTGCGTCCTGCCCTGCCCGTTGCCACACTTCAATTCAACCTTCATCCATTCTGCCGCTGATGCTCTTTTTTTCCCCCTCTTTCCTTTTCTTTCTCTGTGTGTGTTTGTTGCTGCTGTTGCTGCCCCACTGCGCCACTGGGTTGTAGACGGAGCAGAAGGAAGCCAAGCCGCGTTCTTTCGTTTGCACACGGACACACCCACACACTCACACCAAGAGACTTACTAGGCACTGACTGTGTGTGAAGCATGAAGGTGAAGACCCAAGATTGCATCCAATTCCCAGAGGACGTCGACGTCTCTGTGAAGCACCGCGTCGTCACCGTCAAGGGGAAGCGCGGGACGCTCACCAAGGACCTGCGCCACCTGCAGCTCGACTTCCGCGTCAACAAGAAGTCCCGCACGTTCACCGCCGTTCGCTGGTTCGGCAACAAGATCAACAACTCCACCATCAACACGGCACTCTCGCATGTGCGCAACATGATCACGGGTGTGACCAAGGGCTTCCGCTTTAAGGTCCGCTTTGCCTACGCGCACTTTCCCATCTCCGTCTCTGTGGAGAACCAGCTTGTGGAGATCCGTAACTTCCTTGGCGAGAAGCGCGTGCGCCGCCAGGTCATCCCAGATGATGTGAAGGTGTACCGCACTGACGCCGCTGTGGTGAAGGACGAGCTCGTGCTGGAGGGCAACGACCTCGAGAAGGTCTCGCGCGAGGCTGCCGTGATGCACCAGCTGTGCCTGGTGAAGAAGAAGGATATCCGTAAGTTCCTGGACGGTATCTACGTGCAGACGAAGACCAACGTGGTGGTGGTGGAGTAAGAGGGGGCAGCTGCCGCAGTGTGTCGTGGGTTTAGGCTCGTTCTTCCGACTTTGTCGATTCTGTTTCTTTTTGATTCACTCGTTTTCGTTTTTCGAGACAACACACAACAACAAGGAAAAACTCCTGTTTTTCTTTCTGCGTCTTGTCTGCCGCGGCTCCTCGGCCCTCTCTCTCCAGAGGGCCGCTGCTGCGGGAGAATCCCACGTGTCTGCCGTCTACCACTTCTTTCTTTGTTCTATCATCTTTTTCTCCCTTTTATTCCCACCGCCGCTGCTGCTGTTGCTGTGGCAACAGACGGGGAATCCATCTCTTTGTTAGAGGGAAGCCATGACGAAGACGAACGGACAACACGCAGCGCGTAAGCTCGTCCGCCTGCGCCGCAAGAACCGCTGGGCGGACAAGGGCTGGAAGAAGTCGCACACCTTCGTGGCGCAGAAGGCCAACCCCTTCGGTGGGTCCTCGCACGCCAAGGGCATCGTGCTGGAGAAGATCGGTGTTGGTGCGAAGCAGCCTAACTCCGCCATTCGTAAGTGCGTGCGTGTGCAGCTGATCAAGAACGACAAGAAGATTATTGCCTTCGTCCCGAACGACGGTTGCCTGCACTTCGTTGAGGAGAACGACGAGGTGCTGGTGTCTGGCTTCGGCCGTTCCGGCCACGCCGTCGGTGATATTCCCGGGGTCCGTTTCAAGATCGTGAAGGTGTCCAGCGTCGGCCTCTACGCCCTCTACCGCCAGAAGAAGGAGAAGCCCCGCAACTAGTGTGGGCGGAAGCGCCAAGCCATGCGAGATGTGGTCGCCCCCAACAGGTTTCGTTGTTTCTTTCGGAAGTGTTTTTATTTTGATGTCTTGACGTGCAATCCCCCTCTAATGCTGCATGATGCCACAGAAACACACACCGACATGTGCATGCTTTCCTACTCTGTCTCACTCTCCCTTTCTTTCTTCCCTGCTGCGCTGTTTTTGTTTTTGTTTTGTTTTATTGTCGCATTTCTGCGTGGGCGATCCGCTCCTTATGCGCACAAAGGATAAGAAGCAAAGAGCCACTCCATCGGCAAACGTTGGTGTGCGTGAGTCTGTGTGCGAGGGAAATACCATTCTTCTTGGATAAAATACAAGCGGATTTTCTAATTACTCTTGCACCTGCCACTCAGACCGGAGGACGCAAAGACCGCGCGTAACATCATCCCCCCCTGTGAGAGTGTGCGTGTGTGTGTTTTGCGCGTAACAACAACAAAAAGAGGTATTCTTAGCCGCAGCAGCAGCAGCCAGACGGGGTTGAAAGGGAGGAGCCATGGGAAGTCGCTACGAACGGCAGGAAAAGATCGGCGAGGGGACGTACGGCGTGGTGTACAGGGCCCGCGACACCACCACCGGTGCGATCGTTGCTCTCAAACGCATTCGTCTCGACTCGGAGGAGGAGGGTGTGCCGTGCACTGCCATCCGCGAGATATCGCTGCTGAAGGAGCTTCACCATGACAGTATTGTGAAGCTGCTCGACGTGTGTCACAGCGAGAATCGCCTCACCCTCGTTTTCGAGTACATGGAGCTGGACCTTAAGAAGTACATTGATCGTGAGGGCGGCAACCTCGACGCAGCCACCATTCAAAGCTTCATGCACACCTTGCTCAAGGGGGTGTGCTTCTGCCACGAGCGTAACGTGCTGCACCGCGACTTGAAGCCGCCGAACCTCCTTATCTCGCGAGAGAAGGAACTGAAACTCGCGGACTTCGGCCTTGGGCGCGCGTTCGGCATCCCTGTGAAGAAGTTCACACACGAGGTGGTGACGCTGTGGTACCGCTCGCCTGATGTGCTGCTCGGCTCCACCCAGTATGGCACGCCGGTGGACATCTGGTCCGTCGGCTGCATCTTTGCCGAGATGGCCATCGGCGCCCCGCTCTTCGCGGGGAAGAATGACGCAGATCAACTGCTGCGTATCTTCCAGTTCCTCGGCACGCCGAACAACCAGGTGTGGCCCTCGATGAACCAGTACCCGAACTCCACAAACATGCTGTCAAAGCCGGAGTTCCTGCAGAACCTCGTGGCGGAGTGCGACGTGCAGTTCCAGACGTTGCCAGCATACGCCAAACTTGGCCCGCAGGGCATTGATCTCCTGCGCCGCCTGCTGAAGTACGAGCCTGCCGAGCGGCTGACGGCGGCGCAGGCGCTGGAGCACCCATACTTCTCCGTCGTGTTCTAAGCGCGGGAGCCTGGGCGAGAGAATGTGAAGGAAACAAAAGGGAAGGGGAGAGAGTGTACGTGTGTGTGTGAGAGAGAGAGAGAGAGAGAGAGAGAGAAAGAGAGACGAACAGAGCGGAAGAGAACGGCTGAGCGGAGAGAGGGGAGAGGTGTGGAGAATGTGGGAAACAATGATGGAAAGAGAGATTTGATGTGTGCACATCATCGATATTCTGCACTTGTCCTGTTTTGTGTGTTGGTTGTTGTCGTTAAACTACTGTGTGTGTGTGTGTGTGTGTGTACACGTCTCTCGCGCTCTCCATGCCCCGTTTTATACAGAATATAGGGAGGCGTGTGGCGCGCCGAGATGACGTGACTGTTCAATTCGTTCTTTTTCTCTTTTTGTTGTTGCTTCGTTGACCATTACTTCCTTTATCTTCCTGTCCCTGTCTCTCTCTCTCTCTCTCTCACACACACACTCTCTTTGGTCTTCTTTTTGCTGCTTGACCGGCATTTACTTCGGGTTCCCTTGCACACCCACACACAAACACACACGCGAGGGAGCAGAGAGAGAGAGAGAGAGAGAGCGGGAAGGAGTGGGGGTGGGTGTGCGAAGGAGGGAGGGGTGTCTGCGCTGTGTGTGTGTGTGTGTGTCGGTCCATCCATCTATCCGCCTCTCTGCCTGTCTATCATTTTTTTTTTTCGTTTTGTGTGTGTGAAGCAGCAAGGAAGAAAACAGCGGAACGACACACGAGGTCAAACACAACTCACAGACATACAACATCGAAGATTTAATTAAGCGAAGAGAAGGACAAGCAAGATGGAGGCAAAGAGGAAGAACGAAAACAAGAAGGACACCAACACGCAGACGGATGTTCGCATCAGCAACATCACCTCCGCTAAGGCGGTGGCGGACTGCGTGCGCACTTCCCTCGGCCCACGCGGCATGGACAAGATGATCATTGAGCCACGCGGTGAGGTGGTCATCAGCAACGACGGCGCCACCATTCTGTCGAAGCTGCAGGTGACGCACCCGTGCGCTAAGATGCTTGTGGAGCTCTCCAAGGCGCAGGACGTGGAGGCGGGCGACGGCACGACAAGCGTCGTGGTGCTCTGCGGCGCCTTCCTGCGCGCGGTGGAGGAGCTGCTGCTGAAGGGCATCCACCCCACGCAGATCTCGGAGTGCTTCAATGAGTGCGCTAAGGTGGCGGAGCGCATCCTCGAGGACATGAGCATCAAGATTCAGATCGAGGACCGCGAGACGCTCATCAAGGCGGCCATCACCTCCCTTAACTCTAAGGTAATCTCGCAGAACAGCGACCTGCTAGCCCCGATGGCGGTGGATGCCGTGCGGCGGATCATGCGTGACAACGGCGATGTTGACTTGCGCGATGTGCGCATCGTCACGGCGCTGGGCGGCACCGTAGACGACTCGGTGCTGCTCACGAACGGCATGGTCTTCAAGCAGAAGGCATCGCATGTAGCGGGGGGGCCGGTGCGCATTGCTAACGCGAAGATAGCTCTCATCCAGTTCCAGCTCTCTCCCCCGAAGACAGACATGGAGAGCACTGTGACGATCACAGACTACAGCCAAATGGACCGCGCGCTGAAGGAGGAGCGCAAGTATCTGCTGAATCTCTGTAAGAAGATCAAGGACGCGGGCGTGAATGTACTGCTGGTTCAGAAGTCCATCCTCCGCGACGCCGTGACCGTGCAGAGTCTCGATTTCCTTGCCAAGATGAAGATCATGGTGGTGAAGGACATCGAGCGCAACGACATTGACTTCATCACCAAGACGCTCGGGTGTCTCCCCGTGGCGAACATAGACAACCTGAAGCCGGAGAAGTTTGGCCACGCCGACCTCGTCATGGAGGAGAACACGCCAAACGGCAAGATTATCCGCATCACTGGGGTGCAGACGCCGACGGAGTCGATCAGCCGCCAGCTCTTTGGCAAGACTGTTACCTTCTTCCTCCGTGGGAGCAACAGCATGATGCTGGAGGAGGCGGAGCGTGCCCTCCACGACTCGCTGTGCGTGATCCGCTCAATTGTAAAGAAGCGCGCCATCATGCCGGGTGGTGCGGCCGGCGAGACGGAAGTGTGCCTGCAGCTCGGCAAGTACGCGCGCGAGCGGGCGCAGGGCACTCAGACGTTCTGCATGCGCGCGTTTGCGGATGCCTTTGAGGTGATTCCCTACACCCTTGCGGAGAACGCGGGTCTGCAGCCCATCTCCATTGTGACGGAGCTCCGCAACGCGCACGCCAGCGGTAACAAGAACGCGGGCGTCAATGTGCGGAAGGGCTGCGTGACGGACATGGTGGAGGAGAATGTGGTGCAGCCGCTGCTTGTGTCCACCTCGGCGGTGCGACTGGCGGCGGAGTGCGTGATGATGATCCTGAAGATCGACGACATCATCATGACCCGCGCGTAAAAAAAAAAAAGATTTTTTTCTTTGGTTTTCGGTGTGTGTGCGTGGGTGCGTGTCTGCACATCTGTGCGTGTTTCTGTGTGTGTGTGGCTGTGAAGATTAGAGGCAAGCGGTAAATAAGACGGTGTGCCCGCGAGCTGCGAGGCGGCGGGCACTAAAGCCCAAAGCCACGGCGACAACTCCACTACTTTCGAACGCTGCTCCTGCTGCTGCCGCCTTCTGCAGGTGGACGGCCCCATTCATGTAACAGTGGCTGGTGGTGGATTGCGCCTCTGGCTCTGGAAGAGAGAGAGAGAGAGAGAGAAAAAAAAACGGAAGGCCACACGGAGGCGCCACTCACTGCTCTGGCGCCGCTGGCACTACACACACAGCGACAGACGCACCGGGGTTGACAAACGCACACCACAAATACACCGAGAAGAGGAGAGGGTGAGGGACGGGGAAAAACAACAACAACAACAACGACACACAAACAAACCCAAAAAAAAAAACAAGAAACGAAACCAGAAGGAAAACAGAAGAAATGAATTATTCCCTAATTTCTCGCTTCGTGTGTGTCTGTGTGCGTATGAATTGGTGTGTGTGTGTGTGGGTGTTTGTTTCTGCATGTACGTATGTGTGTGTGTGTGGGTGTAGAGGCGCGCTCGCCGGGAGAGGGAGAGAGAGGGGCGGGGGGCGCACCGCCACACACCCGCCTGCTTGGCTGCGTCACCCGCGACGGTGACAGGGGCGCAGATGGAACGAAAACAACAGCGAAAGAAGACACACACACACACACATACACGAGAATACAAACAAAGCCAAACAAAATAAAACAAAGCAAAGAAGCAGAGGGACAAAAAAGAAAGAAAAAACACGGAACGGCACCCACGAGTGAAGGAAAACAAGGGCAACAACGCACACACCTGAGGGAATGCACACGCCCGCACATGCACACGCGGGGTGGAGTTAGTGGCCAGGCGTGTGCCCAAATAAAAATAAAAAAAAAA
>NW_008825624.1:31270-33643 GCF_000691245.1 Trypanosoma grayi | reverse complement strand
TGGCTCCCACACAACGTTTACGCACAGGAAGGAGAGAAATCAAAATGACCATGACGCGCTTTCGGTTTTCTGCAATTTTCGCCCTCATCGCCGCAGCTGCACTCGCCGCGACAACGGCGGACGCACTGTACGCCTCCATGCCGCCGCGGCTGCGCGAGACCAGCTCAGGCTGGCGCCCTTGTGACCCGAATGTGCCACAGTGGAGCGGCTACTTCGACATCCCCGGCTCTGCGGGTGACAAGCACTACTTCTATTGGGCGTTCGGGCCGCGCAACAAGAACCCCAATGCCCCTGTTCTCCTCTGGATGACAGGTGGCCCAGGCTGCAGCTCGATGCTCGCACTACTCGTGGAAAACGGACCGTGCTTGATGAATGAGACGACAGGGGAGATTTACAACAACACCTACTCGTGGAACAACGAGGCGTATGTGATTTACATCGACCAACCGGCCGGTGTGGGCTTTTCGTACGCCAATGCCAGCGACGCCGACAAAAACGAGGAGGAAGTGTCGAATGACATGTACAACTTCGTGCAGGCCTTCTTCGGTGCCCACAAGGAATTGCGAAACAATGACTTCTTTGTGGTTGGTGAGAGCTACGGCGGGCATTACGCCCCTGCGACAGCGTATCGCATCAGCCAGGGCAACCGCAACAACGAGGGCCCGCATATTCGCTTGACTGGGCTCGCCGTAGGCAACGGCCTCACCGACCCGTACACCCAGTACGCCTCGTACCCGCCAATGGCATGGGACTGGTGCAAGGAGAAACTCGGCGAGCCGTGTGTCAATGAAGCGGGCTACAAACTGATGCAGGGAATGGTGCCAGCGTGTCAGAAGTTTATTGAGGTTTGCGACTCTGGCGACGGTGTTATTGCCGATGCGGCGTGCATGATTGGACGTGTCACGTGCAATCCAATTATTGGCATCTACAGCGCCACAGGGCTGAACAACTACGACATTCGCAAGAAATGTGTGGGAACTCTGTGCTACAACTTTGATGGCGTGGACAAATTCATGAACAGAGGAGACGTGCAGAAGGCCCTCGGCGCTGATCCACAACCCTGGGAGTCATGCAACATGTCCGTCAACCTCATGTTTGCCATTGACTGGTTAAAGAACTTCAACTACACCATTCCCGCTCTTCTCGAGGATGGTGTCCGCGTGATGATCTACGCAGGGGACATGGACTTCATCTGCAACTGGATCGGCAACAAGAACTGGACCCTGGCAATGCAGTGGCCCGGCCAGGACGCGTTCAATGCGGCCGCCGACGTCCCATTCGCGACACCGGACGGCACCGTGGCCGGCCTCATTCGCAGCGTTGCTACCGACACGTCGCCGCTGCACTTCAGCTTCGTGCAGGTCTACAACGCGGGGCACATGGTGCCGATGGACCAGCCAGCTGCTGCCTCCGCCATTATCAACAACTTCATGCAAAACAAGCCGCTCAGTTGATATGTTTGCTTTTTTTTTTCTGTGTGTGTGCGTGGGGGGGGGGGCTTTCTTGCCCCCACCCCCCTCTTGTTTCCAACCACAGCCTATTAGGATAAAAGGCCAAAAAAAAAAAGATATGACGCTGAATTCCATTTGTTTTACGTTTCGGCATTGCTTCACAGGGAAAGAAAAAAAAGCACCTGTTTGAGGCGATTGCTCGACCGGAAAGCCGTCCCAGGTGAAAAGAAAACGGTATAACATTCTCCGTCCAACGTACTGCGTATGCTTTTTGTTTTGTTTTGCTGCAGCCACATCTTGTTGTGTACATGCGCCCATGTGTGTTATGGCTCCTGTGTTTCGCCCTCACTGGACATTGAGGCGTTGGCTCTCACACCCACCCCCGTGCCGTCTGTGTCTGTGTGTGTGTGTGCCGCTCTTCTCCGCACTGCCGTTCTTCCTGTTGGAACTCTTTGTGCAACACGACACCTCCTCCAAAAAAAAAAAGAAAGAACGCGTTCCTTTTGATTTTTCCATACACAAGAAGCGTGCTAATAGTGCACTGATGCGCAAGTTTCTGTGGCATGAAGCTGGAGGACGAGATGGCGTAACCGCTGAGTCCTGAGGAGAAGGCGCTCTTGGTGCCTCCAAAGGGTTCATCGAAGTGCTACATTGATGACACGGAAGCGACGCTCACCATATAGAACCAGGAGTGGTCCCCTCTCCCCTCTAAGCTTCGTCCTCCCCTCTAAATTTTTGTCGTCCTTAGCTGGCATCACGTGCCTCCCCTCTGAGAGAGCTTCAACCCATGGGGCGAGTAGGTTTCCCAGGGCCCACTGAAAGGATTCGGACGCCGCTTCCTTCCGTGTGTGTTCTTTACTCGACCGGCGCAGCGGAACAGACAACAAAATACCCACAAAGAACAAAACACAAAACAAAAAAC
>NW_008825624.1:22431-31120 GCF_000691245.1 Trypanosoma grayi | reverse complement strand
GCCAATTGGAGCATGGCAGAACCAATGCGTTGGGGCAACAATTCCGGGTGTGAGCTGCTGGAGAAGAAGTGCTTGACGGGTGGCAAAACTGCGTACCCAGAGATGTTCTGCAATGTGGCTACGCCAATAGATCAGCCGATATGCACATTTGACCGTAAAGCCCTTGGGGCGTGTGACATACAAACATTCAGTGTCCCTGTGGAAGAAAAACACCGGTACTTCGAAGACTCTAGAGTGACCGGTGATAAGAATAATCTGATGGAATCCTGCCCCCATGTTGCCCCGCTGGGGCGGACTTGGTGCACCAACGGCAACTCTTCGGCAATGCCTGGGAGCCTCATTGGCCCGAGGTCGCGTTGTGTGAAGGGCGAATCGCTCCACTATTCATCCTCTCCCATCGGCGATGTGTGCGTGGACATCTTGTGCGGCGATGGCACCGTTCGCGTGAAGGTCCTCGGCGACAACGATTGGCGGTTGTGCCCCGCGGGCGATCGCCTTGTGCCGAATGGGCACTTTACGAGTGGGAAAATCATCTGCCCCGCATACGCTGAGGTGTGCCCTGTCGTCCCCGACAGCTTTGATGTCCCCGGGTATGTTGAGCCACCACCTCGCGAAGTGGCCAGCGGGAGTGACGAACAAGTGGGCGGTGCGGGGGCCAACGACATTCCTGGTGCGAAACAACCACCACCACCACCACCACCGCTACCGCCCGGGCCAGGAAATGTCATCAGCGAAGATGCGAGACCAAGCATCAGCACTGGTGGTGCCCATGAAGAGACGGAATCGAGTGGTGGCACCCTTCCCTCTCCAGTGGCTTCCNGTCGTCCCCGACAGCTTTGATGTCCCCGGGTATGTTGAGCCACCACCTCGCGAAGTGGCCAGCGGGAGTGACGAACAAGTGGGCGGTGCGGGGGCCAACGACATTCCTGGTTCGAAACAACCACCACCACCACCACCACCGCTACCGCTACCGCCCGGGCCAGGAAATTTCATCAGCGAAGATGCGAGACCAAGCATCAGCACTGGTGGTGCCCATGAAGAGACGGAATCGAGTGGTGGCACCCTTCCCTCTCCAGTGGCTTCCGCGCCGATCCCGCCTGCCAGCGACACTGTCCAGCGGGAAACCAACGGCAACGACGCTTTTCCCCCGCCTGCCTTGCAGCCTCCCACGCCATTATTGGGCGGCGGCGGCGGCGACCGTGCCGACCCCCATGGGGAAGTGGAAGGTACCGTCCTTTCTGGGCTGAATTCCTCGCCGTCTCTTGCACCGGCTCCGGCCAAAGCTGAGAGCCACCGGCCGGAGAGCGGAAATGGCATTGTCCGTGATGAGACGGGATCGGGTCCTGGCGGTCATGCCTCTTCAGCGGCTCCTGCACCACCTTCGCGTGCAAACGGTGCTGAGCAGCAGGATGCCGGCGACAACGAGGCTGAAACGAACCAAGACGACGATGGAAGCGTGGCTTCTGCTGCTGCTCGTCTCGGTGCCCTTGCGGTTCTCGCAGTGGCTGTGGCAGTGGGTGGACCTCTGTGAATGGGGATTTGAGCCAGCCTATAATTCCGAACGATGCGTCCATGGAGACGCACCGGCTCCCATACGCGGCAGTCCGCGTGGAAAGATAAGTTAATATACATCATCCTTCACTTGTTTGCGATGCGGGGGGGGGGTTACACACCCCGCCCATGCGATCTTTTCATTTCTTTCTTTGCTTGCTGACCAGGGCGATAAGTTTGCCGCGCCTCACTCTTTGGAAAGTGGAGGAAGCCCCCGTTTTCTTCTTGGTATATCTTTTCTGTGGAAACGACCAGGGAACAAAGCAGGCTCCGGTAGGTGGAGAGTGCGCTGCTATAAGCCGTTGCTGCTTCTGCATTAAGGCCTCGGCGTGGAATCCGCCTGCTCCGGGCTTGCACGCTGAAACTGTTTTGTTTTTCATTGCTAGGTTAATTGCCCGAGTGGGGGCTAACATTATGAGAAGGCAACAATTCTCTACTGTTGGGCTAAAATAAACATTTTTTTTTTTTGTAAGCACTGAAATATTCGCACCTGCGTAGGGCGGTGATGCGGGGAAATTGTGTTTGTGCGTTTCCGTTTGCTGGCAGCGTGTTGCCTTGCTTCTCTTCTGGCGTCTTTGGGTGTAGTGCAAGTATGGATCACCCCCGCCGTCGCCCGGCGCGTTTCTCGCCGCGGCGCTGCCTTCCCTTTCCGCGTGCCACGGCCCCCTCTTCCTCCCCATCCCCTCTGTCTTTTGCTTTTTCCTCTTCCTTCCCTGGCTGCTGTGACTGGCGGGGGCGTGATGCTGAACCGAATGCTCTTGACNTCTTTTGCTTTTTCCTCTTCCTTCCCTGGCTGCTGTGACTGGCGGGGGCGTGATGCTGAACCGAATGCTCTTGACACCTCTTCTGACACAACGCTGCGTGACGTGCATGCATCCGCTGCAGTTATCCCTGGCTGACCCCCGCCGCCCCCCAGACATGATGCGAAAGCATTCTGTGCGCATGACACCTCTAGGCTGAGCTGCGCCGTGACGCTAGCACACGATCAAGTTATCCCTGGCTGAGCCATTCACCCCCCCACCGCCACCACCCTTGTGCGCACCCGCGCTGCGATGATGCCCGTTATGTTTCACTCTTGTCGGAAACGACCCCGTGACGACACATGGCTCCACTGCCAACGCCTGAGGCCCCTCCCACTCCCTCAATTTCCCTGGTGGCTGTGCTCTCGTCCCATGTGATGCGGAACTGTCGCAATCACTCCGATACCTCTGACTTCACTCTTTGATCGACACCATTGTTGCGTTCTGACGGGACCACGCCACACAGCCACGACGGATGATGACTCCAAGGTAAGAGCCGTCTTATGCCCGACACGGATGAAACACAACACCCGGAGGGACACTGGCGCAACGCCGTGGTCCCTCCCAGTCTGAAGCTGCCCCACCCCTCCACGAACGAGATCGTCCGCAGGTGTCTGATGCCTGTGCGTGCCAAGCTGTCACGCCTTTTTTCCTGCTTGTTGCCCTGCCGCTCTGGTGTGCCAGCGGGTGCTTCGCCGCGGCGCTGCCTTCCCTTTCCGCGTGCCACGGCCCCCTCTTCCTCCCCATCCCCTCTTTCTTTTGCTTTTTCCTCTTCCTTCCCTGGCTGCTGTGACTGGCGGGGGCGTGATGCTGAACCGAATGCTCTTGACACCTCTTCTGACACNGTGTCTGATGCCTGTGCGTGCCAAGCTGTCACGCCTTTTTTCCTGCTTGTTGCCCTTTTGCTGTTGTTGTTATTTTTCCGTTCTCTTCCCACACGCTTCTTTCCGCGGAGAGCCACGGAAAGAGAGAGCTGTGCATGCGCAAAGCATAGCGAGTCACATTTGAAGTGGGAATATGAACTTCTGCGGCGCAGAGTTGGCGTTGCCTGCCGGTCTCTGCGAGTGCCAGTGTCTTGCTGTGACTTGCAGTATCTTGGCTCGGTGTATGATGTGTTGCGGAGCGGTGTGCTGCTGCGCGTGTAGCTTCGTGGTTGGTGGGGTGCGCCGTTGTCTTGTGCGAAGCTGTGTGTGGTTTACACGCGCAGGCAAGCACCATGTGTCCCTTTCCACTGTAGTCTTTTTGTCTTGCTTATTTCTATATGCGTCCCTCTCTGCTGCGTCACTGGAATCCAAGAAGCGAAGGTAACAAGCTAGCCATAATAATCGCGGGATGATGCGCTGCGTGCTGTACACTGTCCTGCTGCTCTGGCACGCCAGCGGGTGCCTTGCCGCCGATTCGCATCGCTGCGCGTTCGACGAGGTGCGGGGGAAGAGTGGCGCAGTGCCGTTTGCGGTTGTTCGAGAGGTGCCTCAAAAGGACCAGGGTGCTTGGCAAGCGTACACGCTCTCTGTGGAGAAGAAATGGGCGCCGATTCGTATCAAGGTGTTTACGGAGGATATGGAAGACTCATTAAGATATTGCACAAAGGCCGGAGAGATGCGTCCGAACTTCCGTGGGCATCAGGTGCCCTGCCAGGCGGAGGATGTTCTGACGGAAATGAAGAGAAAGGCTCTTGTGGAACACACAATTCCCGCAGCGGTTAAACTCCACACTGATCGCCTCTCTGTGGAGCCGGTTGTGGGCAGCGTTACTGTGAAGCCGTTTAAGGAACGGACGTGCTCCTTCTTCACCATCCCCAACGGACACAGCACCAGTGGTGTTTCTGGCGCTGACATGATCATGTACGCTGCTGCAGGGCCAACCGACGGTGCAGCCGCGTGGGCCCTCACCTGTGCCGTGCTCGAAAGCAAGCGTCCGTTTGTAGGTGTCATGAACATCGACCCCCGAAACGCGCCTACGAGGCGTTTGACTGTTCGCATTATCGCCCACGAGATTGCACATGCTCTGGGCTTCGGCTACGACGAGATGATGAAACGCGGTATGGTGACCAGTGAATCAAATAAGCGCTGGAAGTTTAATGTGAAGGTTGTGAGCTCCACCAAAACGAAGGAGATGACACGGAAGCACTACAACTGCGAAAGCGCCCCAGGAATGGAGCTTGACAACGAGGGTGGACCAGGCACCTCGAAGTCCCACTGGAAGCGGCGCAACGCGAGGGACGAGTTGATGTCTCCCATTACAGAGGCTGGCTACTACACCGCACTGACAATGGCGGCGTTCGAGGATATGTTATTTTACAAGGCCAATTCCTTGGTATTGTGGAAATGCCTCATCGTGGCGCCAAGGTCTAGTACTAAATTCATTACTTAGGAAGCTAAATTTCCACAATTGCAGCACCGAATCCGGCTTAGTTCGGGCTGCACCGTGATACGGTCGCTACTTATTCGGATAGCGGAGTTAAGTACCTTACAAATAAGGCGCGTTTTGTAATGGGTAAAGTACCTGAACGGAGAGACTGCAGGGAAACACACGCTACCAAACGATAAGTTTCACGGTCGATTACCTGGTCTATCGGACTGGGGAATCCAATGCCATACGCTATAGTTTTTCCTGGAGCCGCGCCATGGTCGGGATACAACGCGACCTGCTCTCCAGGGATCAAGCGGAGGGCCTAACCGGAGACCGCTCCCTGGGACGCCGTGCTACTGGTGTCGCCCACGCCCGTGGGTTGAAAGATCTCTATGATCAGGAGGTTTTTAGTGGGTATGGGTGGGTTTCTCCACCACCGAGTCCCACATATAATCTGCTGTGGCANCGGCAGATGTGCGCAAATGCATTTCCTCCTTCCTCCTTCGGGCAGCGGCACCTGGTCGTTAAATTGCACGTGGAACAACAACAACAACCGTGCACGGTGCCCTGACGACCGCACGTGGGCCCTCACAGAGGAGTTTGGCGAGCAACTACGCAAGTTCGTGGAATCTGCCGCTAAGCAATGGGCACTGCAGCACCGAAAGCAGCCACAGCAACAGCAACAGGAAAACTGTCCGCCACGGTTCCCATGCTCAGTGTGCGGCAAAGAGGAGCAGACACTCCTAACCATGTCGCTTTCCTCTAAGATGGCTAGCGAGCAGAGGCGGGACAAACAGGACTGCTCTGATGGCCTGCACTTCACTGTGTTTTCCGGCAGCACTTTCACGCCTCTGTCTTTTTTCGCTGAGGACGATGTTGTGAGTCGGTGCCAATCCTGTGGCATGTATGACTACGCGGAAGGACCACACTGCCGCGTCTGTGATGGACTGATGCTGTAATATGCATGCATAGATGAGATGACTTCTTACTGGCAGAGCAACCCCAGCACCTTGTGTTGTTTGATACAAATGATGGTGCCGCCGTTGTTGTGACTCTGTGAGAGAATGAAACGTGAGAAGTTGTTTTGATTATTTCGTGTGTGTGTGTGTGTGTGTGTGTAAGTGTGTTGTTGTTGTTGTTTTGTATTATTATATCTTGTGACGTACGCGTGCTGTGTCCTCAACCTCCTCCCGCTCCCGCCACACCTGCGGCTTCCTTTCATACACACACGCACACATGTCTCTTACCACCACCCACGAACAAACAAGCAGGTAGGAAGGTAGGAAAGCGCACGTATGCTCTTCAAGCCCCGTGGCGTGACGAGCAATGACCCAAAGTATGCTGGGAACTCCCGCATCATGAATATCCCCGACGTTCTCGCATATCGCGACACGTGGAAGGAGCGCCTGACGGAGGACTTCTCCCTTGGCCACATCCTTCAGGCGGCACGCGTGGCGAAGAACAAACCAGTGGTCCAGGAGAAACTCGTCATGACAGACAACGGCTTCAAGGTGAAGGACCGCGACGCCATCGACGCGTCGGAGCGCGGTGTGCGCATGGTGCAGAGCACTCTCAACAAGCTGACAGAGTCGAACTTCGATGTGATCGTGAAGACAATTCTTGCGCCGGAAATTATCCTCAACGCAACCGTCGTGGCAGATGTTGTGCGCCTTATCTACGACAAGGCACTCGTCGAGCCGGTCTTCGCCGGCCTCTACGCGCGGCTCTGCTACGCGATTGTGCGCTACGAGTACGACTACTGCAGCATGGCGGATGGCGAGGTCGACGCGCAGAAGAGTGAGGTGCGCGTGGCGATAGTGGAGAAGTGCCAGCAGATGTTCGACGGCGCCACAAAGGCGGTTCAGGAGACATCCTCTGAGGAGGAGGCGGAGAAGCTGCGGAAGCGTAACGTCAATAACATTAAGTTCGCCGGAGAGCTTTTCCTCAAGTCTCTCATCACACAGAAGATTATCGATCGTATTCTGAGTGAGAAGCTTGATAACAACGTGCCCAACGACATGGACCTTGAGGTCGTTGTGAATCTGCTGGAGGTTGTAGGGAAAATGTACGAGGAGAAGAATCCATCAGCACAAGGTCGCCTGTGGAAGATGCTTGCGACATTGCAGGATGACAGACGCTTCTCCAACCGTATACGGTTTCTGCTACAGAACCTCATCGACCGGCGAAACGGCGGGTGGAAGCCACGGGAACCAGAGCAGGTGGTTGTGGAGGACGTACAGCAACAGCAACAACAACAGCAGCAGCATCATCATCACCAGCAGCAGCAGCAACAGCAGCAGCAGCAGTACCATCACCACCACCAACATCACCAACAGCAATCGCAACAGCAGCACCATCATCACCATCACCAACATCACCAGCGTAACAATGACCAGCTTCCACCCCCAATGGGGAAACGCGCGATAAGTTACCAGGATCTTTCCAGTTCATACGGGATTGGTGCGCGTCGGGCCACGAGCTATACGGATCTTGCAGGCTACAGCAGCTACGCCATGCCGCCGCCACCACCACCACCACCGCCACCGCCACCCGCCTCCACTACGCCAGCTGAGGAGCAACTTTCGGTAGACGAGAGGAAACTTGTGGTGCTCGCACGGCCGCCGGAGGCGCTGACGGAAGAGGTGCGCCGCAAAATTCTCCGCATCGCCCGCGACGCAGTGGAAGAAGGCACGCCGTGCCGCGGCTGGGCGAAGGAGCAGCTGGCTGATGTGCTGGGCCCCAGTGACAGTGGTAACCAGGGCTTCATGTCCAGCGTCTACGTGATTTTGCAGCGTGCCATCATGGACCCGAAGGAGAGCGAGCGGTCGCTCTTCCTCACGGCGCTAACAACGGGTGGGCTCGAGCGCAGCATACTCGGTCGGGGCTTTGCGTGGTGTCTCACAAATGCTATCGCGGAGCGTGACGTGTCCGACTGCCCGCGCATCTACACCCGCTTCGTGGACGCCGTGATGAGGGTTTCAGAACTTAACTTCCTCAGCGTGGTAAAGGACATCATGGCACGCACTGCCAACTACCTCGGTGCGCTTCAATCTGTGTATGACTGTGCCGATGAGTGGGAGGAGGACTTCATCCACATCTTGGACCTCCTCATCGCAGCGAAGCAGGAGAGGCAGCAGAAGAAGAATGATGAGGATGAGAAGGTGACAGTGGGTGACATTATGGAGGCGATTGGTTCGGTACGACTGGGCTCCTTTATGCGCAACATACTCCCTGACTTTGTCGCGGCGATGGTGCAGGCCGGCTTCTTCACAGAAGATGAGTTGCGAAAGTGGCGGGCAGACAATGAGGGTAACCAAAAGCTCCGCGCCTTTACAGATGAGCTCGCTAACTTGTATCCCTGATACCGCAATAGCAACAAGATCAATGACAAGTGATCGGAAGAGCATTAACAGCAGCATTAAGTCTTCCGGTAAGAATGAGAGTGGTGTTGTTTAGCTGATTGGTTGGGTGTCGCCTGTTGTGGTTGTGGTGGTTGTTGTTGTTTGCTTCATTTTCGTCTGGGGTTCTGTCCGTCTCGTTGCTGTGGTTGTCGTCGTAGTGAGGGGTGTTGTTGCGGGGAGTGGCTGAAGCCGTTTTGGTGATGTGTGGGTGACATCCTCCTCCTCTGCGTGCCTCACCCCTCTCGCTGTTGGTATTGACTCGCAATCCGCGCCCCCGCGTTCGTGCGGTGGCCGTCAGGTGGAGTGACGCAGGGAGGGGGGTGAGTGATGACGACGGCGGCGCGGGTGCGAAACTGGACAGCGGACTTGAGCAGGAGACGGGCGAAACGGGAAATCCAAACAAAGGTCCCCACATGGAACGCGCATCGGCACATGCACACACAGACACACACACACACACACAGAGAGAGAGAGAGAGAGACATCAAGGGGGAAACGGCAGAAGACATTGAGAAGGAACATTTCAAGAAGGGGGAAGGAGGTTGCAGTGGCGCATGCAATGTGGTATATATATATATATATATAT
>NW_008825624.1:21849-22282 GCF_000691245.1 Trypanosoma grayi | reverse complement strand
TTGTTGTTGCTGCTGCTGCTGCTGTGGTGGTGGAGGTGGTGGTGGTTGGGCAAAGAACGCGGGCTGCTGGGAAAGAAGTGTGAAGAGCGGTGCGGCAGGAGGGGAAACCGGGGAGGAAACGCGAAAGGGGGTGTGGTGCGTGGTGGTGGGGGGGGGAAGGCAACGGAAAGAAAACCAAAAAATGAATCAAGAGGCAATGGGGCAAATGAAAAGGCTTTAACACACATACAGCACCACGAAGAGGGGGGGGAAAGAAAGAAAATGAAGGAAATGAAAGAAAAAAAAGGAATATATATATATATATATATATGCAGAGAGAGAAAGAGAGAGTGAGAAAACAAATTGTGGGATACTGCTGTAACTAAAGAAAATGGCAAGAAAGCTGCTGGAATAACAAAAAAAAAAAACAGTTGCTCTTTGTTGTTGTTCACGT
>NW_008825624.1:9224-21821 GCF_000691245.1 Trypanosoma grayi | reverse complement strand
TCTCTCTCTCTCTCTCTTGTCTGTGGCATCACTGCATGAGTGTGAGGGAGCGGTTTTGTATGCATGCTGTGGCATCAGATGAAAACTCCGTTTGGCTCTTGCTTCTGCTTTTCTACTTCGTGCACTTCCACATAACACTCGTGCCAGCGTGAAGGGCGTTTCACCACACGCACAAATTATATATATATATATATATATAAGTTACCGTGCAGGGGCAGCCATTCACCCTCCGTGTGTTAT
The DNA here is from genome assembly GCF_000691245.1 of Trypanosoma grayi. Classification (NCBI taxonomy): domain Eukaryota; phylum Euglenozoa; class Kinetoplastea; order Trypanosomatida; family Trypanosomatidae; genus Trypanosoma; species Trypanosoma grayi. Next base: position 21,581 of record NW_008825624.1, on the reverse strand, counting down.
TGTGTAGCTTCCGCTTTGCTGCCGTTGCCTCTGCCGCGGTCCCAGCAGTCACACAAGCCCCACCACCACCACCACCACCAGCAGAAGAAGAAGCAGCAGCAGCAGCAGGGCCATGCTTCAATTGTCATGTGTGTGCCGCAAGTCGAATCACCACAACGTGCTGCGGCGTGGGCGGCCGCACATATACAAGTACCGTGAGCTCAACCGTTGGCAGCGGCAGGCGCAGGGCATCAGCAAGTGGGACCAGTCCCACTCGCACCGCCCGCCACCCCACGTGGAGCGCTTCAACCCTGAGAGCGTTGGCCTCACTCGCGGTACGGCCGCCACGGCGTGGCGCTGGTGGCACACGCAATACCCGTGGCTGCCGAACGTCCCGCCGCCCGGCCACACGCCACCCACACCAGTGGGCCACCGCCCGCCCGCCTGGGACGATGAATTCGCTACGGTCGTTCTGAGCATGAGCGACGCGGAGTTACGTGAGTACCTCGTCGCCAAACTCACTGACGTCATCTTCGCCGAGACGCAGCGCGACGGCTACGAAATGCGGCGGCTAGACTTCGAAGGAAAACCGCTTACGGAGCTGCCAGAGCCACGCGACATTGAGAGCTTCGTGCTGCAGGAGGAGACGCTGCGGGAACGCGTGCTCGACCAGGTGGTGGAGGGCGTTTTTCGCCTTAGCCCGACGTCTGCCGATCGGCGCGAGCTGCGCAGCGTCGCAAACATCATCGACTACGTCATTGCACACGTCACGGCAGCGCGGGCGCCGCAGCAGCATCGACGCGTGACGCCTGCTGCGCTGGCGGTGATGCAGCAGTGCCCGCTGCAGCCACAGTTCGGCTTCGTGCACGCGCTGCCCGTCGACAACCGCGATGCGCTGCTGCAGGAGTGGGAGCGCATGCACCACCTTGACTGGCAGTTCGGCAATGCGCAGTACACCCCGCGCAGCGCGGAGGACACACGCGGAAACCTTACGTGGCTGCGCGAGGAGCAGCACCACGCGGCGCGGCTGCAGTTCATGCAGCAGCTAGAGAGTGGCGAGGCGAAGGAGCGGCACATGCAACGCGTAAAGGAGGCCGCCATGACTGTTAGTGCAGCGGACTAAAGGGTGGCGAAACAAGGCGGGAAAGAGGAAAGAAAGATTTGTGTGTGTGTGTGTGTGTGTGTGAACAAAGAAGAGAGAGAGACGGAAAGGGATGAGAAGGGAATTCTGGAAGGAAAAAGGAACAAATGAGAACAGCTTCCGTATTGGCGTGTATGGTGTAGTGTTTTTTTTTTTTTTACTCTGCGTCTTGTCGCTTCGGGGACAGCAGAATGAATGGCGCGTGATTGTCTCACACTTTAGGCGGAGTGAAGGCGAGAAGCAAAGATGCTGCGAAGAGGGAAAGGCAGGGGGGTTGGGTTGGATGTGGAGATGTCACTCGCCCGGTGCCCCTTGTTTGATCTGTGCCTGTGTGTCAAGATGGCTTGTCTCTTTCTTTGTGCTGCACCACCGGGATTAACCAGTGAATAGGAACACACGAACGGTGCGGAGCAGGAGAGGCGCACGTGCGTCGTCGTTGCGCACAAAGTACCGCAGGCCAAAGCTGAAAAGAGAAGGGAGGAAGAAGTATAAGAAGGAAGAACAACAGTAATCAATCAGTCTCTCATGTCGAGTCATGTGGAGACAGTCCACGACGGTGGCCATAGCGACAATAAGAACTATGCAGGGGACGAGCCTGCTGTTGACCTGGAGCAGCTGCAGCTCATCCAGCTGTGCTTCGGCGAGCACGAGTTCGGTGTGGCGTTTGAGAACGACGCACAGCAGAACGAAGACGACCTGGAAGCAGAGCAGCAGCAACAAGAAGATGAGCAAAACGATGTCGTGATCGCCTTTGACTTCGACCCTGTTCAATTCGTACAGGAGAAGCTCGATCATGGCGTACCGCTCGGCATACTGTGCCGCGACCTCGAGACTTATATGACGTTCCTCAACAACAGCATTCTGCGCCACGTGAACACCGACGTGCATGACGCCTTTGTGAAGGTGTCTGGCCACCTGGTCGGGGTGCAGGATGAGCTGCGCTGCGTGCAGCAGCCGGTGCTCGCCACCGTGAAGAAGGTGGAAGACGCCATGGCGAGACTCACCCAGTTGGAGGAGCGGGTCCACGCCCACATCCTCAGCGCGTCCAATACGGAGATGGAGCGCCTCTTCGACGTGGGCTTTCTGAAGCTACTGCTCCTGTACGACCTCCTGTGCGAGCGGATCGAGGCACTTCCCTCGTCCCTGCGCTCCTCGGATGACGGCAGTCAGCAACCGTTAGTACACACGGCCGCCATGACTACCAACGCGGTAAATATTCATCATGCCAACGGCTCCTCGCCCTCCTGTTCCTCCTCCTCGAGAGCGGCAGCCGTTGTGGCGGGCAGCGCGCATATGCGTGAAGCGTTGTGTGACATTGCCATTACCGTGCAGCAGCTGAAGGCGCTTCACCAGACCCTGCCGCGGCTCTCGCAGCGTGAGAAGGAGCGTGAGGAGGCGACGGAGATCCTCCGAGACGGCACAGAGCTCTCGCACAACGTCTTTGCCCGGGTTTACCTCGCGCTCTACGAGGACTACATGCAGGACCCGCGGGAGACGCTGACGCACGCCATGCGCAGCGTCATGGAGGCCTACCAGACGGCTGGCGAAGTGCAGGAGTTCTGCCGCATGTACCGCAAGCGGATTCTGCGGCCTCTGTTGGAGTCAGTGCTCTCGTGGCGGGCCGCGACGCAGGCACGGCACAGTCTCGAGGACACCGTCAAGCTCCTCGTGTGTCTCCGAGATCAGTTGGAGGTGAATGTACTCCCTTTTCTGCCGCTTCTGCGCGAGGCGTTTGAGGGTGCCGTGATGCCGATCCCAATGATTATCTGGCCAACTGTATGCGAGGCACTGGTAAAGAAGATGGTATCGCTCTACGACGTTGGCATCCCAGACGCCTTTCAGAAGCGCTACATGGCCGCACATGAGCTGCTCGCCCTGATGGAGGCAAACTGCGCCTCCTCAGAAGAGTTGCATATGCTGGTGCAATCACCAGATGTGGCGCTCTGGAAGCATAAGTGGAACACAGACGTTTACGGCACAATTCGGGCGAATGAGCTCAGCAAGAGAGTGGATGGCGCCCTCCAGGCATTTGCGGCCACGCCGCTGGAGCAACAGGTCCAGCAGCGGGAGCAGGGCTCGAGCGTTGAGTGTTCCACCACATTCCACACGGATCCCTTCGTAAAGCTGCAGGAGGCGCTGGAGTGGCTCTTCTCGCCCAGCACGTATATCTACACTGTGACACCAAAGTTCATCCGCGAGGCGGCGGGCGCGACACAGCGTCTGGCACGGAGCGTGCTCGATTACGCCGACGCTTCACAGGCGAATAGTTCTATGCGGGACTGGATCAGTCTCGTCATGAGCGCATGCAGCGACTTCGAGGCGTTCGCAGTATACATTGAGGGGCCGTTTCGCACCCGACTGGAGTCGGCGAGTGGACGGACGTTTGCGGTGTCGTCGCCAGTCATTCAGCTCATTGCACAGGAGACATGCCGCGCAGCCGCGGTGTCACTCCACCGTGCGGTGCAGATGCGTGTCGCAGAGGAGTGTGCCGCCGGCATGCAGAACATCCGCTCCGTGAAGTCGGCGTATTCGCATATGCGGAAACCGTTCCCAACGGCGCCGTCTTGGTACGTGCCGAATATCGTCGAGCCGCTCCAGCGTTTCGCCGCGACAGTGGAGTCGCTACCGTCCGCCCCGGCACGTGATGGGATGGTCGCGGCGGTGGTGGAGGAAGTGGCCAACCGGTTCCGCGTCATCGCAAAGGAGACGCTTGTGACGGCAAAGAAGACTGAGGAGAGTTGGGAGAAGCTGCGGCGCCGCAAGGAGACAACAGCGGGTGGCCGCGGGACTTCCACGGATGTGGTGGTTGACCAGGCTGCACCTGCTGCCTCTACAACGGCACGGCCGACACCGGAGACAGCGACGGACCGAGACAAGATGACGCTGCAGCTGTACCTTGACGCAAAGGCGTTCGTGGAGGCGGCGGAGACGACGCTGCAGAACGGCGTTGTGACGCAGCAGCTGCCTGGCGTTGTTGCACTTTTCAGGATGCTGCGCCGAGCCAACTGGATCCTCGGCGAGGACATCCCAGAGCCCCCGGACATTGATGAGTCTGATGTGTGACGAGAAGGGACCTGCGCGTGAAGGGGAAGGAAAGGTGTGTGCTTGTGTGAATCACATACAAGGTGGAGGGTGAAAAACCAGGAGACGGTGAACCTTTGTGCGGAGACTTCACCGGAGATGGTAAAAAAAAAAAAAGAGGATAGAAGATGGCAGTGAGGCATTCCTGCATGTAATTTCTACACGGAATCACACTCCCCATATTCCCCTTCTTGTTTTGCGTTCTCTCACACACACACACACACACACACACACACAAACCCTTCTCCATGGGAGGCAGAACTAAAGACGGTATCAGACAAGACAACAGGGGAGGAGGAGGAGGGTTGTGCGCAGGGAAGATGACGTACCGTGTGTTGGGCTCGCCGTATGCGTTGGTGCTCCACCAGCACGTGGCGTACCTGCGACTGAAGCGGCTCCCCTTCAAGGTGTACTGCCGCACGTTCACCACCACTCTGTTCTATGCACTGGTGTATCGCGCCCGTAACTCGTTCTGCACGGTTACCCCGGATGGAAAGTCGTACCTGCAGTTGTGGCAGTTAGTGGACGCGGTGGAGCGAGCCAGCGCGCTGCAGCACCAGGAAGAGACGATAGTTGTGAAGAAGCGCACTCATCCAAAGATTCATCTGGTGAGCTGGACTGTAGTTCTCTACGCGTCGTGGTGGCTGTGCAAAACAGGGGCCATGTATCGCTGGATCGATGGCGACAGTGTCGACGTCGTGGAGGGTTATCTTCGTTACTTCTTTCTCGTCCCCGGTATCGGCATGTCCCGCGCCATTGTGGGGCCATTTCGCCAGGCGATGCAGAAGCTCACATCCACCACCGGTGTGTCAACAGAGACAGCGCCCTATATGCGGGAGCACTTTCAACGCCTCTGCAACGCCCTCGACACGCACTTTGAGCAGAACCCGGAGATGCTGTTTCTTCTTGGGACACCGCACCCCACGTTGGCAGACGTCGCCCTCGGTGCCGCATTCTCTGCCAATTTTTTGATGGACGACCCGCCCGCCTCCCTCCTGGCGCAGAAGTACCCGCATTTGAATCGCTACCTTGAAAATGTGACGGGGTGGCGCGGGGGTGTATTTGTCAGTGAGGAACATGCAAAACAGTCAAGCAGAAGCGTAAGCGCCGTGCCAGGATGTGCAAAAACCGACGGTTACGTGGATGTCGTCCCCGATTCCCTGTCGAGTTTCCTCCAGTTAATTGAAGAGGTATTACCCTTCATGCTGTCGCAGTGTGTCGCCTTTCATGCCTTCATGGCGGGCGATGGCGTGCGGCACCTCAAGAAGGAGCCGCTTGAGAGACCCTGGGAGGGCTGTAGCGGATACCTCATGCCGCAGGTCACTGACGTTAAGTCCCTCATGATTATTGACAATGGTATCTACACCGTGAGCGCACGGGCGCAAGATCTGGAAGTGGCTCTGCTCGCCGCCCGCGAGGTGGTCGACGACGATGATGACGATAATGAAGACAATAACGACGTGGAATCTTTCGGCAGTGTGCCGAGTAGCCGAGAGACTTCTTCTGTTGATTCTGCTGTGAAAGACACTTCTGTCGTCAATTCATCGACGCTTGTCAGGGAAAGTACAGCGACACGTGCAGTGGTGTCGTCTCTTCAATCATCGAGCCCAGCTGTTGAGGGCCCTGACGCTCCTAGCGATGAGATGCTGGCGGACGACGCGGATTTTCACCGTGTGTTCACAGCGGCGAGTGGTCGTGCGCACAGCGTGCTGCAGCCACGTCGGGCATCGGGGCAATTGGGCCAGACCATGATGGATTCCCGCCTCCATGCGCTACGGAGCATGTTGTGCAAGATGCACCACCCTCACTACACGCTATCCAGCGTCTTCCACGGACGCAAAATGTACGTGGCCGTCATACCTGAGCACGAGGTGGCGCGAAAGCGCAACAAGCGGTGAACTGAGTGCTGTGTACATGCTACAAGGGGGGGGGGGTGCTCCTCCTTTCTTTTCACAGAAAGGAAGGATATATGGTGTCTGTAGTTCTCTTTCTCTGTCTCTCTCTGTGTGTGGCTGTATAACTCTTCTCATGCTTCATCTGCAAGCGATCCCTGTGTTCTGTTCTTTCACCTGCGTTCTTCTTTTGTACAGCAGGAAGCGCACCCGACTAGGGAGAAGGAAATCAAAAGGTGTCGCGCTGATAACATAGTCTCGGGNGTGTATATATATATATATATACATTATAATCCTGCATGAAGAGAGGGGTGAGGAGGGAACATGTTCGTTGCTAGTCCCATGCGGCTGCTCAACAAGCAGACACAGAAGTACAGAACAAAACTGCGGTACCGATTTCGGCAGCCGTCTGTAGTGCCAATACGCCAGACCGCGCAGCAGCGACACAACACGATCCTCAGCGTTTTGCAGAAGCGTCAGATCAATCCTGGTAGTCACTCCGCCTACCACTACGTGGAGCAGCGGCTGTACTCCAAGTCATCGCGCCTTGAACGTGAGGGGGTGAACCTCAACAAGACATACGCGCTCCAGGGGCTCGGCGACACAGAACCACTGCGCAACAGCGCCAACTTTGGTGTCTCGGAGAAGGATGCGCTCAAGTACGAGAGTTGGGAAGAGCGGGCCAAGTACGCCCCGCCGCCCATCTCCTACACACCACTCGCCGCGCGCAAGTTGGCAGCGGGAGCACTGTGGCCGCCAGCACCGGAGCCAACAGGCATGATGAGCAAAGAGGTGCGTTACCTGCGTCACCAGTCAAATATGTCACCGAGCGCGCGCGCCTTCTGTGAACGAGTGGCGTACCACCTGCGCCGCTCCCTAAAGGCGTGCCCGGCTCACATTGGTGAACGCATTGACTTTGCGCAGCTCATCATTCAGGAGGTGGTGGGTTCACGGCGCTCCAAGGAGATCTACATTGTCTGGTCCACCGTCGACCCTGGCGCACGGTTTGAGATGGAGCCGCTGCTGCATCAGCTCAATCATTGGGTGCAGCGGCTTGTTATTCAACGCGTAAAAAGTCGACCGCATATTCCGCATGTGACGTGGATTTACGATGGTGGGCGGCTGGAACGGGAGTTGCCACGTGACGTGAAGAACGAGCTGGAAAGTCTAGTTGGTGAGGCGAACACAACGCTAGAGACACGCGTGAAATACCTTAAGGAGCTCGACACAATGAACCAGCGCATGAAGAACATACCGTGGTTCATGCCGTACCTCTGGAACAAGGAGGAAAAGGCGGCGAAGCAGAAGGCTATGGTGGCGGACTTGGCGGAAGTGGAAAGGCGGCGGCAGAAGCCGCAAGAGGAAGGCGGCGGGCGACGGAGTTCCCCACCAACGACGAGCCCACCGCCAAAGTTCATTCGCTAGTCCGCCGCACTGGACCCGCTACCGTCTGGAGGTATTTTCTTGTGTTTTTTTGTTGTTGTTTAAATTCTTCTTGGCAGGTGTCAAGCCATGCAAGAGCAGAACTGTTGCACCACTCATTTTTGTTTTTCTGCCACTCTGTCTCCATCAAACTCATACACAAACACAAACATGTGCCTTTTGTGAGGTATTTTGTTGTTGTGTGTGGGAAGGATCCAGCCCATAGGCCAGTTTACATTTGTGGTCCGAAATGATATGTAACGTTCAGGAGCGGCCGCCGCGTCTCAATACGCCCATGCGGCCAAAAGACATCCCCAGTGAGCACGAGTCGCAGCGGAGTCGTATGACAATGCAGCGATTAGCGCCGTGGCGAGACGGCTGCTCCGTCGGCTCCAGCCAAAATTGGGCAGGCCCGAGCTTGACGGGCGCCACCCTATCCACTCGTTCCTCTCCCTTCCATCAGTGGAAGCGTAGCGTTGACACACCGCCGTCTCGTCCGCTCAGCGCGTCGCTTGGCCGATCTGCACGACAGCGACTCGCACTGTATCGGGTTGGTGTTTCAGATGACATCTCTGCAGATCACCCGTTGCGCAAACTGCGCGAACTCGGCATGCTGGTGAGCAACGATGCGTTGGGGAAAGCATCGGCCATTGCTTTGCATCTGGAGGAGGTCAATATCCCCGCGAGTTGCCAGGTGCGGCGGCACGACGTTGAGGGAAGGATGTTGACCGTAGAGGGAGCTGCCGTGGAAGCGTTACCGATTGCATCCTGCATTACTCAGTACACCGTGTGCGATGGAAGCTGCTTCTTTATGAGACTCTTGCATGAAATTCCACCGGACTCAAACGATACACGCAAGTGGGTTGATGCTCATCGTGTACCAAGATGGAAACAGTACGCCACGGCAGTTGCGCTCTACATTGCGCTTGCAGATGCCGGCTACTGCGACCAAGCTCTTCCATTCCTATCTATACAGTGGGTGAACTGGCAGGAGCTGCTGATGAATCATATGCATCTACGACTTGATCTTGTATCAAATAGTGTAACTCGTCACATGTTGCAGATGCACTGTGGCTCCGACAAGGTGGAGAAAGTTCCAGTCGCACTGGCGCTCCCCGTCACAATGAAGGGCACACTACGTTATCCATACACAAAAGGTACATTACCATCCCTCTCCACACAACCCTTCACAGACGCCGAAGTGTTTCAATTATTCTATTTGCAACTTGTGTTCCGCTTTGTGTATGACGTGCGATTTCCCGAGATGATGCCTGACGATGATGAAACGTTCCTGCGGTCCGATTTCATAGCAGCTCAAACGAGTGGAAAGCAACCGTTGGCCTTCCAGCATCCAACCAGCCCAAATCACTGGCTTCTCTTCCCAGCACGGTCCAAAATTCTGCACTTGATGTCTCTTGAGGGAGCGGTCATTCCCGGTTGCACATCCCAGAAGCGATACCACGAGACGACAAAGCAGCGGCTTTTCGGCGCCACACCACTGCTGCCGTGTCAGGGCAAGTTGGGTCGGCAGGTCGTCGTAGAGTGGGCAATGCAACGCGTGATCAGCACACCACACGAAGCAGCCACTGCGCTGGAGGAGTTATTTGACTGTTTTGGGGTGTCCTACGGTGTAGAGCAGGAGACAGTGTGGTGTGCATCTGAAGCCCCGCGTATATTCCGTTGCGGCAATGCCTCTCTTATGCGCTTGCATGCGAACAACAGCGACTTGTCACGTTTTTTTGCGACTGCCCTCTTCCCAATCTCACCACCGGTGGTTCAAGAGAGACAAGGGGTGGAGGAGGAGGAGGAGACTCCGCGAGAGGAGCCACGTGAGGAGAAAGTTGAAAAGGAAAATGCCATCGTTCGGCGATGGCGACAGTACATCACGGATGGAGACATTTCACTGTTCGATGGCGACACCAACGACATTGAGCTTGTGCAGCTGGCAGGCAAGGGCGGCAGTGGTGTTGTGTACGAAGGGCGATACGGACCTCAGCGTATTCCGGTCGCAGTGAAGTGCCTTGCCATCCCAGACGGCATGAATCACGAGACGTATGTAAAGGAGTCTCTCACCAATGTGGCGTTCTCTGTGCTTTTCAACCAACTACAAAGCTGCGGCGTTGTGAGGGGTGCATACCTTTACGACTTTGTCATCAGCAGCACGCCTCCAAAAGGCATGCCGGAGGATGACGTACGCATGTGTTGCCGAGGCGGCGATGGGAGTAGCCACATGAAGCTCTGCTTCATCGTGATAGAATTAATGGATGGTGCTCTTGGTAGATTTTTAACAGAAGATGATGAAGACTTTGATCCCGTGTACGACACCCTTGTCAATAGTCCATTGCGTGATGGTGAGGTCTTTCAGTTTTTGTACACACAACTCGCTTTGCGTGCGCTGATGGACTATACCATTATGGATCTGATGCTGAACGGACAGCTTCGTGGCGATAACATTGGCTACCGCCGCCTTACTCGTAGTGAGACGGATATTCCAGGTATTTCGTCTTACAATGGCATCATCATTGTCTTCCAGAGCGCCACTGACGCATCGCCACGATATCTGCGTTTCCCAGCTTCCACTGGCGATGCGGATAAGCTCGGGCCGCTGCGCTTCATTTGTTTTATTGACCTTGGGCAGGGAAAGTTGCCGAAACTACAGGAACTTACGCGGCGTGGCCTCATTGGCGAGAGCATTGTCGAGTCTTGCATCCAAGATGACGGACTCGGCCGATACTGGCCGCTGGACCGAATTTACAGCAAGTATGTAGAGACACAGGGCGTTGTTGCACGTGCAGCCGTGGAGTGGGGTGCTGGTCTCTGCATCGACTCACCAGAGGCCGCTGAGGCGGCGCTGCAGGAGTTGTTTGAGCTCTACACACCAACATACGGTGTGGAGAAGCCAAGTACGGAGGAGATTGCCACACACGTTGTATTTGTATGGACGCCTGACAGCGTAAATGAGCTACGGCGCAGCTATATATACCGCGGCAGTGACGAATAAGAAAAGAAACAAAAAGGGGAAATCAGGGAGAGTTTTTTTTTTTTAGTGGCTAAGCCGAAGGCATCTCATGTGGCTGTGTGTTTGAGATGATGAAAAGGGCACTGAGTAGTCTCTCCTTCCCCTATTTTTATTCCTCTGTTGTTGTTGTTGTTGTTGTTGTTGTTTTCGTCTCTGTACTTTTTCCTGTGCAAACTACAGCAGGTGGGTCTGAATGCCCCTGGCACCAGCCCTTTCTTGCTGCTCTTTCTCTCTCTCTATCTATCTCTCTTCGTTGCTTCTGTGTTTTGGATGTGTGCATTTTCACAGGATTCAACAGAGTACGCAGACGGAAAGGGGGGTGGTGAATGGAGAGGCGGGATTACTTCTCAAAGAAAACATGGGTGATGAAAGAAACGGGGGTGTAACGTGTGTGAGTGTGTGTTTTGTGCTTTGTNGGCGGGATTACTTCTCAAAGAAAACATGGGTGATGAAAGAAACGGGGGTGTAACGTGTGTGAGTGTGTGTTTTGTGCTTTGTTACTGCGCTTACCGTACTGCTGCGTTGTACACTGCAACTTTTACTGTCTTCTTATCTTTGCTTGTTTGTTTTGGGGGTCTTGTTCGCCTTCTGTGTGCGCCGCCTGCTGACGCACAACGCACGCATCCACCAACAGAAGCGCTTTGTTTGACATCGACGAGAGTGAGAGAAGGTGGAGGAGGAGGGGCTGGGAAAACTCACGAGAAAAGAGTGAAAGCACTCACACACACACACACACACAGATATATATATATATATATATATAACAGCAAAGCCATGGAGACCACCGGGAAGTCGCGGACCCTAACCAATGAGGAGATGGAGAAGTCTGCAAACCGTCTTAGCACGCATCACCGCGTGGAGGTGCGGCTCAAGCCGTTGGTGCAGCACCGCACGCTCACACGCGAGGCGGAAGAGCATAGTATTAAGCACCTCTACGATGACTCCATCGCCCACCGGCAGTATCGGCTGGAGGAGATTGAGCGGGCGGCCAACGCGGAGATCGACAAGTACCACGCGCAGTGCAAGAAGCTGGATGCGGAGGAGCAGGACAGCATGGTGCAGCGCCTCTACACAGAGTCCATCGAGCGCAAGCAGCAGAGTATGAAGGAGCTTTATGACCGCGAACTGGGGTTCGAGGAACGCCAGAAGAAGAAGCTTGGAAAGGCCGAGCAGGGGAAGGTCGTGGTACGCCTGTACAACGAGGGCATGGAGAACAACCGCAAGAAGCACATTGCGTTGTTTGAGAAGTACGTACTGGAGCGGCGGTCGCCGGCCGTGCAGCGTAGCCGCGGGGAGGTGGCGGCGGCAAGCGAGAAGCTCTGGAAGGGTGAGGGTGTGACCACGGCGTAGTCCCGCAGCAGAAGCGCACGGGTCAGGTAGAGTGGGGTTTGGTGCTTGTTGGTGGTAATTAGAATGTAACCAAGTGAGCGATTTACGTCCGCGCCTCTGTGCGCATCTCTACTGTGTACAAGCAAATATGTCACGCCAAAGAGTAAACGCAAAGAAATGTTTGTTGTTTATTAATTTCTGAGGAAGTGTGAATGAGAGAGAGGGAAAGAGAGAGAGAGATGGGGTGTTCCATTATCTTCTCTCTCTCTATCTCTCTCTTTGACCTCCTTCCTCTCCTCCTTCGTTGTAGTGTTGCTGGGAGGGTGGAAGAGAAGGGAGCAGCTATTGTATGTAGTGTGGAGATACGCACCTCTGTATTGCCGTCGCCGTCGTAGCGTCTCGGCCGCGTGATACATCTGCCTCTGTTTTTTGTGTGTGTTTCGTTTATATATATATGGTGATTTTTTCTTCTTCCCGTCCTTTTTTTTTTTTTT
>NW_008825624.1:0-9164 GCF_000691245.1 Trypanosoma grayi | reverse complement strand
AAAGGGGGGGGGGGGCCACGACTGATGCAGAGCCTCACCATCGATCAGGTTATCGCCTGGCTGAATGGGCATCGCTGCCCTGCGACTGCGGTGGAGTTGTGCCGTGAGTTGGCTTTGTGCGGGGAGATCCCACCCGGGAGGCTCGCATCACTCGAGCACGAAGCCGTGGCGGCAAGTGACGCCGATGGGAGCAACACAGACGCCGCTCTGGAGCAGACAGTAGTGGACGTGCTTGTGGCATACAAGAGACAGAAGGGCATAGCTGCTGTTGCAAGGGCTGCTGAAATGGCACTGGGTCAAATACCGCAAGCAGAAGGGCCGGTTGAGAAGGAACCGAGTGTTCCTGCCGTTTCTAATCAAGTGCTGCAGGGGAAGCCGCAGCAGGCGGAAGTTGAACTCAACAAAGTGCTTGCTGTGCTTGCGGAGCGTCTTCCGACCCTCGTGCGTGTCGTGGATCCAATGCAGAAGGATGTGTTGATACCACTCATCTGTGCCGCCGCTACGGCGAGCGTAAATAAGGCGGAGAGGGCAGCCGCTCGCCTTCTGCTTCTCACCCTCTACACGCGCCCAAACCGAGAGCACAGGGTCGCCGTCGCGGAGGCGTGGGCGAAGACGATGCAGCACGCCCCGGTCTCTGTCCGGCAGAACGATATCGTGCCAGAGCTGTTCAATCTGGCGAACGCAAAAACGACGGAGCGGCGCATTCTGGCCCTAAAGTGCATAGAGTATGTGGCACCCTTCCTAGGGGGTGGCACTGCGCTTCGGAAGTCGATATGTGAAGGTTTGTTGTGGCCACTTTGCGAGGATGAGTCGCGAACCGTGCGCTGCCACGTTGTGCAGAGTCTTGTGGGAATATGGCCGATAATCCCAGAGGACGTCAGCGGTGACGACAGCAGCAGCAACAGTGAGGATGTTAGTAGTGGTACTGAGGAGTGCCTGGCACTCTATATGGAGCTCATCATGCACCTTGTCTTGCACGACACGAGCAGCTCTGTGCAGCGTCACGCACTTCAGAGTCTGCGCGGTAGTCTTTTTTCAAAGCGTGTGCCCTGCCGCGTGCTGCTTGTGCGCATCGTCCCGCTGCTGCTGTCATTTATCGAGCGAGAGTTGGCGGCCACAGACTGCGGTGACTCCCTGGTGCAAGCCACACCGGCTCCTACTAATGTTGCAGCTGCTGCTGTGGTGGTGAAGAAGCGCGAGGTGGTTGAAGTGGCCGCAGCCAAAAACACATTATTACTCGCAAGTCTGATCGCCGACGCCCTCCGCTATGCGTGCCAAGTTGTCGCAGACGATGAAGGACTTGCCCCAACTGTCTTCGACGCATACCTGCACGTTGTGTTGCCCTCAGCACATACGCTAGTGCTCACGTGCCGTGAACACGACGCCTTGGACACGTCCATCTGCGCCGTCGCGTCGGCGTTGGCAATAATGGTCCCCGCACTGCAAATGCCGCACTGGAAGTGTGTGCGGTCCCTGTTGGAGATGTTCGTAGATGGGCGTGAGGTCCCTAGTGGTGCCGTTGACGTCCCGTGCGGTTCCGGCTGGCGCAGGCGGGAGCTGTGCTTCTTCTTCGCCTTCCTGACGTGCGTCGTTGGCGTGAAGTCAAATGCGGTAACGGACGCGACCGGCGTGCTAAGCGCCATCTCAGACGAAGCTGCGGCGCTGATGCGTGAAAACGTCACAGGACAGCGCACAGTGAAGGAGGAGGTGGAGGCAAAAATGACGAGAGTGGCGGAGTTTGCTCCAGCGGCAGATGTTGATGATGCAAGCTTACGTCTTGAGGCGTGTGCGTCGTCTCTCGCGTGCTTGATTACATGCGTTGAAGTTTCTCAAGGCAACGCGGCGGCCGTCTCAACGGTGCTGTGGTCCCTCACAGAGTCGGCGGACGAGCAACAACGCATGCTGGCCGTCGCGCTCATTGTGCGTCTCAGTGGGTTGCCGAAGGATGACCAGGTGCGGGCTCTGTACATGTGGCCGCCACTGCTCCTCCTCATGAACGACAGTGCGTACGCTGTGAAGGAGGCTGCAGTCAAGGCGGCCGTGACAATGGTCACATTTATCAGTACGCCACTGGAGCAGGAGAAGGTGCTCAAGGCGGCGCTCGCAACAGTGGAGGCAGCGGGGTGCCCATCTAGCTTAAGTGTGGCGCTCCTGCAGCATTGGTCCTCGCTTATGCGTGAGATGCCGGCGGAGCCACGCGAAAACTTTCTATACCCTCAGCTATCTATGATGATCGGCCAGTTGAGTGAGGCGCTGGATAGAAGAGAGGGAAAAAGCGGAACAACAATAGCGATGGTAGCAGGAGGAGGGCCTATCCCAGGTGCGGGTAGAAAAGCGACGGAGGACACACTGCAGGCCGTGTTGGCCATCCTCGCAGCTATTCCCCACTGCGCTGTTGTGACCCCGCAGCTCGTGAAGAAGTATCTCCTCCCCGGCATACAGCTACTGGCGTCCGTGCCGTCTCTGCCGCCATCAAGTCGCTCGCAGCTGCTGAGCATCGCAAAGGAGTATAACACATTGTTGGGGTCTAGTAAAGGGCTCCAGAGCACCTCCGGGCTCTTTGGACGAATGCGTGAGGAACTGAAGAAACGCTTCTGACGCATGTGGTGTGCCTTTCACTGCTTTGCGTGCGTGCGCCTTGTGGTGAGGAACGGTGTCGATTACACCGTAGCACCTGCAAAGGTTCTGTCAAGAGAAAACAAAAGAAAAAGGATAAGAACAAAAGCAAACCAAACAACAACAACAAAAAAAAAGAAGCTTGGCTTTACTTAGCCCTTTCTTGATTTCCTCATTCCCACCAGAAACCAATGGCTGTCTCATTGTGAAGTTGTCTTCTCTTCTCACTTTACTCATCGTTTTACGAGACGCCAACTGCACGTCAGGGAGGAACACAGCTGGTGGCGAGACTCACATCTATACACCCAGACCCTGCACGCAGGCACTGCCCCTACCGCCACTGTTTCACCATGTTCATCATCAGCTGGAATGTTGCGGGGTGGTCCTCCACGTCAAAGATGATACGTGAAGATTTTGGTAGCATTGCGGCCTTCCTGCAGCGCACGCAGGCGGACATTGTGTGCCTGCAGGAAGTAAAGGGGTCATGGGCGAAGTTGGACGCCGACCCGCGCGGCATGGGCGCCAGCGATGGTGGCCCGTTGGCAGTTGACGGGTGGGAGTCCTTCTGGTCCTTCAGCAGCAAGGCACATCGTGGCTTTAACGGTGTGGCGACATTTGTGCGAAAGGGCCTCACATGGTGGTGCGACTCGCGGCCGCTCCGAGATGAGGAGCTTAACGATGAAGGTCGCGTGGTTGTCACGTGTCACAGCCCATTTGTACTTGTCAACACGTACGTTGTCAACGCCCGCCGTGGGTTGCGGTTGGAATTCAAGATGCGCTTTCTCGCAGGACTCAAGGAACTCTTGCTCCGCCTGAAACAGGAGACCGGAAAGCCTGTCATTTTGCTTGGCGACTTGAATCAAACGTACCGTGCTGAGGACGCATGGTGGTCGCTGCGGCGACTAAGTATGCCCGCCGTGCTACAGCTTGTTCACCGTGCACAGCAGGAAGAGGAGTGGACGCAGAGCTTTCCGTGGCTTTCTGCCGCTGCTGTGCGGCATCTTGGGGTATTCATTGCGGAACAGGTGTCCCTGATTATTGCTACCGAAGCAGAAGATAACCATGAGGGTAGTGGCTTCAAAAGCATTAGCGTCGACAGTGCCTTCTTCGACTGCAGTAGTGAGGGTGGTGATGTCGTCGCGAAGAACAACAGTGACGGCGAGGCGGCTATCGTGGAGCTCACACGGCGTTTATGTGAGCGTACGAAGCTGCTGAAGGATGGGACTGGGACGCTGGCAACTCTGGAGGAGCTGTGTGAGGCCGGTGTTCGCAGCGTTTTTGTTGAACCGCTGATGCGCTCCCAACCCCCCGCACACAACCGTGAATTGTTCGCACTAACACGGATGTGTGGTTTGCCACCGCACAATGAGGAGAGTGCGCAGTTCTTTGTGAAGGAATTGCTCACGGAATTGCATCTCCACGATGCCTTTCTGCTGCGGCGTCCTGTTGCAGGGGAAGACGGTGATGAGATGTCTGCTGTTGTGTGCCCGTGCCCGTACACATGCTGGGATCAGTCGAGGAATAAGCGGCTGACGAATGAAGGTACCCGAATCGATTACATCCTGATCGATGAGACCCTCGTACCTGCGCTGGTGCCGTGCCGCAGAACGGCGAACAATGTCGGTGTTTCTGCTGTTGGTGCCACATCGGATCATGATTATACTGATGGTGATGCTGGCTGTATGCATCAGTCGTATTTCGACGACTATGATGGCCGCTCAGTGTCAGTTGGTGCACGTCGTGCGATGGGGGACGGAGCGTACCCGGCAGCACCGTTTGACGGCTCCGGTCTGCCGCCGCTGAGCGTCGCGGCGAGGGACGTGCAGTTTCGTGNGGCAGCACCGTTTGACGGCTCCGGTCTGCCGCCGCTGAGCGTCGCGGCGAGGGACGTGCAGTTTCGTGGGTTGCCGTCCACCGGTATGTTCGTCACACCGCCACAGTATAGCGACCACTGCGGCATCTGCGCCTACTTCGACGGCCTCATTCTGGAGCCACGGCGGGGGAAATTGGAGGAGCGGCACCGCTGCCAATATCGCCCGCCTGTGAGCCTGGATGCATTCTTCGCAAAGCGTACGCGGGACAATGCAGCAACAACAACAGCGGCGATTAGGACAGAAGCGCCAAAAAAAGAGAAAATTTCTCAGGCGCGGCGTCTAGAGGTGAAGCCACAAGAAGCAGTGGTTGTGATTGATGATAATGATGATGATTGCAACAGCTGCTGACATATATATATATATATATATATATGATTTTTTGCGGTGGTGCTGGAGACTATCGTTTCTACTAAGTGGCCTGCCTTTTACCCTTCATTTTTGTTCCTATCCTCATTTGCGTGTATGTCTCTCAGTGTGGATGCGGTATGCTGTGCGTGGTGTCCCATGTGCTCTTCCTGTCTACTTTCATTCACCCCCTCCCTCGTCATTTTGTCACATGTGAAGTGCACGTGTGGCTTTAGTCCTCTTTTCTTAAGTTTTTTGGCGCTTCGCTTTGCACTCCGCTCCCCCTCCCCCACCCCCGTTGGAGACCCCGAACGACACAAAAGCGAAGATACCGCGGAGAGAGAAAGCAGAGGCGAGAACATATATAGATGAGTCGTGCAGTCTTCGCGGAGAAGGCGACGCTGGCGTCGGAGCGGGCGAAGGAGTTCATCAACAGCGGCGGCAGCATGATCTCACGTGCCCGCTCCCTCGTCTCCGGCGATGCACAATTCTTCTCCGTGCAGCCCAAGGTGGAGGACCTGCGCCGTCACCTCGACTCCGACTCTCTGCACGAGAAGCGCGACGCGATGAAGCGCATCATTGCGCAGATGTGCAAAGGGAACGACATGTCGAACCTCTTCGCGGATGTGGTGAAGAACATCCACACCACGTCGATTGAACTGCGTAAGCTCATCTACTTCTACGTCACGCACTACGCGGAGGATAGACCTAATGAGGCCCTCCTCTCCATCTCCGCATTTCAGAAGGACCTGCTGAACCCGAGCATGCATGTGCGTTCGCTCTCGCTGCGAATGCTCAGCGCGATACGCATCCCTGCGATTCATCCGCTCGTGATGCTCGCCGTAAAGAAGTGTGCCACCGACGTAGACCCGCTGGTGCGAAAAACGGCTGCTATTTCCCTCGCCCAAATGCACGTCATCAGTGGAAGCGAAGAGGACACCGTGACGATGCAGGAACTCCTGCAGCAACTCTTGGCGGATAAGAGTATGGATGTTGCCTCAGCGGCCGCTCTCTCCTTTATCGAGATATGCCCAGATGAGACGCAGTTCATCCATCGCGTCTACCGCGACCTCTGCCGCTCGCTTATCGACTGTGAGGAGTGGGGGCAAGTGGTGCTTTTGCATGTCCTCCTCCGCTACGCGCGGACGCAGTTCTGCGACCCCAACAAACCTCGGTCATCAAATTCCACCAACAATAGCAATGAGGATGCTGGCACAAAGACCGAGAACAGCAATGATGATGATGATGACGATGATGATGATGATGATGATGATGATAGCAGCTCGTCTTCATCGTCCTCCACTAGGTCCTCTTCAAGGTCTGATGTCCGCAGAAGCACACGTCGCCAGGATGGAGACGTGCTGCTAGACTCCGATCACCAACTGCTCCTTGACTCAGTCAAGCCACTCTTCTTAAGCCTCAATAGCGCCGTTGTGGTGGCTGCCACGTCCTTGTTTTACCACTGCGCGCCGGCGACAGAGTTGGATGTGTGTGTGCGTCCGTTGTTGCGCCTGCTCAGGGGCCCGGACGAGCATCATGCCATTGTCCTCAGCGCCATCTACACCGTTGTGCTATCGCGACCGGAGCCATTTGTGTCTTACATCAAGGAGTTCTTTCTCATGCCACACGATGTGAAGGACGTGCGGGAGCTGAAGGTGCGTATCGTATCCAAGTTGGCCACAGAAGACAACTTCACCGAACTTGTTCGTGAGTTCCGCTCGTACATCCGCAGCTTCCACGTGGATCGTGTCGTGGACGCAGTGCGTGGACTCGGACTCATTGCTGCGCGGTTGACGATGTGCGCTTCGCAGATCATGCGGCTGCTGGTGCCGCTTTTGTCCCACCGAAATGCCGAGGTGGTGACAGAGTCCATCACGGTGTTGCGTCTGCTCGTGGTGCAGGGGGCCAACAAGAACCGGACTTGTCAGCTGGTGTATCGCCTCCTTCAGCAGGTGATGAAGGGAGAGATTGTCGGCGCCTCCGCGAAGGCCAGCATACTTTGGCTTGTGGGAGAAAATATTCAGCAGCGCACCGCCATTGCCACTGCGGCACCGGAGTGTTTTCGTATCTTTGTTAAGAGCTTCACGCAGGAGAGCTCGGAGGTAAAGAAGCAGGTGCTGACGCTCGGCTGTAAGATTTGGCTCTTCCTCGACGGTAGTGGTGAGATGGCGGAGCGCTTCCGCAAGCTCTTCTTCTACGTGCTCGAGCTTGCCCACTTTGACGACGACTACGACGTGCGGGACCGCGGCCGCCTCATCCAGTGCACAGTGGAGCGGCAGAGCAGCACCTTTGCTGCGCTGAAGGCGATGCTGCTGAGCGAGAAGCCGCTGCCGCAGTCGAGCGACCCCTACGTGGAGCGGGCGCACTACGAACTTGGCACCATGTCGCACCTCTTCGGCAACACACTCTTCGGTTACCGCGAGCTGCCGATGTGGGCAACGCAGCCGTCGGACCCGCTGCTTCGGGGTGGGCACGACGAAGATGAAGATGACAAGAGCTCGCTGCTTGGCTCCAGCAGCGACGCGTCATCTACGCTGTACAGCAGCGAGGGTGACAGCAGGAGCTGTAGCTCGGACAGTGACACAGGAGCCTCTTCGCGGTCTGCGTCCTCTGCGCCTTCGTCGAGTGGCAGTGAGAACGAGGATGATGATGATGATGATGATGATGACGACGACAACGCCCCTCCACGGCCACTAGTGGGGGTGGTGGCGAAACGCGTGCCTGTCAGAGTCGTGGTGCGTCGTACCGATCCTGCGACGGCAACTGCTCCCGCGTCAGCGACGACGAATGAAACGGGTGCGGCGCCCGCTGACATCACTGACATGGAGGAACATGAAACACCGCATGAGTCGTGCAACGAGAAGACGAAGCTGCAGGAGGTCGATGCACTTGCTACTCCGCCCGATACGGCTCCTGTAGAAGTTGAGGCGTCGGGTCCCTCGCCATCGGCCGAACCGACAGAGACACAGCAGTAAAGAAGTTCGTGCGTGGAGCAGTGATAGCGTTCTGCGCATCATTATCAAATATTATTGTTTTCTGTTATTGTTGGTATTTGGGGTTTCTGCTGGGGCCCGCACATTGTTTGCTGTGGCGATTGTGGAATGGAGGCGTACCGCGAAGATGAGGAGGAGAAGTGGGGGCGGTGGGACGTAGAGGGATCTGGTGTGTGCGTTCGTGCGTGTGTGTTGGTGTGGCCCCCACACCTATTTAACCGTCGTTTTATGTTCCGCTGTGGGTCCCCTCACAGTCAGCAGATGGGCAGACTCTTTATGCCCGCGCCATTGTGCTGCCACTCATTCTTTTTTGTTGTTGTTGTTGTTGTTCCTCTTTCTCCTCTTGTTGCTGCTCCCCAACCCCAACCCCCCTCGTCCCACCTCACCGCCCGCCCGGGACCGCGCAAAGAGGTTGAAGCGCGCAAAGGAGGAGGCTGCGGGCAGCCACACTTCTTCAAGCACCCCAACACACACGCGGCTAACTGCAAGTGTCAGTGCACACATTTAACAAGGAAAACCAAGAAAGAAAGGAAAAAAAAAGAAAACAGGAAGGGCACACACATTCACACAAAAGCAACAACAAAGAAAGAAACATCAACAGGACAAACAAAACAACAACAAAAAAACAAAGAACGATACAGGGAACAATAATTATCAACACAAACGATCAACGTTTGGGTTTTTGAGTCGAACAACGAGGGGCGATCGAAAGAGAGAGAGAGAGAAACAACGAGAAAGGAATCAAGAACCGGGCGGACACTAAACGAGACCCGACAGGACACAAACAAGGTAGGGCAGTCATCATTCCTACAACTGCAACTACATCACAAACAGGCGAGGACCCCACTGATAGGCAGAGAGAGAGAGGGAGGGAGAGAGACGCACAGACGCGCTTGGTACCCTTCTGTCCAGCCATATATATATATATATATATATATATACATATATATATACTTGCACTCATTCACACATATCGCGTACTCTCCGGAGGACACTTAGGTTGCCTAGTTTGAAAGCCCACCACCAAGTTCCTGGTCGCGGCGTATTCATCTGTATCGGTTGCACACTCCAACGCAGAGGGAGGGCACACCATCATCAGCGGCAGCAGCAGCAGCAGCAACGGCATCGACAAGAGGAAGAAGAAGAACAACAACAACAACAGATAAGATGGACCCGTATCACTCCGACGAGGAGGACATGCTGGCCATCAAGGGGGAGATGTGGATGTGCGCCGACAGCGATAAACCGTACAAGGTGGGCGCTGGTAGGGGCTCGAAGAACTACATTGGAATCGAGAATGATCGCTTTTTTGTCTACTCAACACGCAGCACGCAGT
>NW_008825623.1:72341-74509 GCF_000691245.1 Trypanosoma grayi | reverse complement strand
TTTTTTTTTTTTTTTAGGGGCGAATGGAAAGAATTCAAAGCACAAAGCCTTTTTTTCGTTTGGTTCATTGGGTCGTTTCCTTGTTCTGCTATTTAGATTCCTCCCGTCTCGCTTGGCCCGCCGTGCAACAAAGAGGGCCACCGACAACGGCAGCAGCAGAGGGGCAGTGGTGTACAGCTTTGGGGGCTTCAAGACCTTTTCGAGGTGAACGCGTGTAGATTGTTGTTGCTATTGCTTGCCTCCCCCCGTCCACTAGTTGAGAAAGCAGCGTAAGGGAGGATGGCGTTCCCTCCTTCTGTGCGCCATGGAATCTGGAAAAATAAAACGACGGAAAGAAGAAAAGAAAGACAAGAGTGATGATTCCGTATGGTGGTGTGCTCCTCTTATGCGGATGCATGTGCAAAGATTTAAAGAGACACCGAAGCGGTGTGCGGAGAATGCGGGAGGATGGCTGTTGGACACTCCGCTAGGGTTTCTCTGGATGATAAACCCACCACCGTAGTAGTTTTTCTTTTGGTTACTCTCCACTTTTGGGCCCGCAAATTACGAAGGAAAAGATAAAGGAAGACAACGATGAAAGATGCCTATCGAAGGCAATAACT
The DNA here is from genome assembly GCF_000691245.1 of Trypanosoma grayi. Taxonomy (NCBI): domain Eukaryota; phylum Euglenozoa; class Kinetoplastea; order Trypanosomatida; family Trypanosomatidae; genus Trypanosoma; species Trypanosoma grayi. Next base: position 73,907 of record NW_008825623.1, on the reverse strand, counting down.
AATTAATTAATTATTTGTTTGTTTAGTGATATATTTATTTATAAAGACAAAGAACAAACAGGACTACGCATTCGACTATCACATGTGAGCACTCTTGTATTGCCCGGCACTGAGGACCTTCACTTTTTCTCCATGTTGCGTTGTCATTCAAGAAGCTCCTTCGCACACTCGTTTTTTTTTTTGTCTTGCTGGTTTCCCCGCAGAGCATTCGGACACCGCCGCCGCCGTCGTCGTCTTCGACGAAAATACAAATAAACAATGCCGCCACCCTTCAGTGAAGATCACGTTGGTGAGTTAAGTGTGCCGCCGAACCAAGATCTCTGCGGGCGGCGCTACTACATCTACGTAGATGACGGGTACACACCACGGCACAAGGACTCAACTCCACCACCGCCGCCGCCGCCGCCAGTGAAGAAAGCGAATCCGGGTCCTCTTGGCCTTTTGGGATTCGGTATGACGACGGTTTTACTGAACGTGCATAACACCGGATTCTATCCACTAACCACGGCGGTTGTTGGCATGGGACTTTGCTACGGCGGGCTTGTGCAGCTCATCGCCGGGCTTTTTGAATTTGTCCGCGGTAACACATTTGGGTACGTCGCCTTTTGCTCCTACGGTGCCTTCTGGATGTCGCTTGTGTGTACATGGATGTTCCAGAACAACGCCTTCGTCGAGGGTCACCCTGTGAATCCCACGGACGCATATTTTCTCGGTGTCTACCTCCTGATGTGGGGCATCTTCACCTTTTTCATGTTCATCAACACGCTGCGCACCAACTTGGCGCTCATGACGGTCTTTGGCTCGCTGATGGTTCTCTTCGTGCTGCTGGCCGCCGGTAACATGGGCCACTCGCCGGTGACGCTGAGGGTGGCCGGTTTCGAAGGTATCTTCTGCGGCGCCTCCGCGCTCTACCTGGCGTTCGCGGAGGTCACCAATGAGGTGTACGGCCGCGAGCTGCTGCCCGTCGGCTCCATCGATTTGTTCTTGGACCGCGGAAAGAAGAAGGCCGAGGGCAACAAGCTGGCGCAGGTGTGAGCCCATCAACCGCCACGGCGCTGTGTAATGACAACACGATACTGAGGAGACGAACGAAGGAGAAGAGAACGGGGGGGGAAAACGCATGAAGCAAAAGAGCCTCAGAATATGCAGAAACGTGTGAGCTGGGTATAGATAAAAAAAATATCTGCGAGGGTTTCAAAACTCACGCTCCCACTAGCTTCTGTTTTGCCTCTCTTACGAACAAGAGCATCCTTTCATTTATCAGCTGTCTTTTTTTTTTGTGTTATTGACTCCTTGCCGAGCGTCTGCATGAGCAGTTGTACTTCTATTGAGAGTAACTGAAGCCGCGCGTTGCGTCGGAAGCACGCAGTGAGGGGCGAGGGTAAACAAACAAGCGAACCAACAAGGAAAAGAGGAAACAAGCAAACAGTGGTTAACAACAACGTGACAGCGGATCATACTGAGGAATGGTTCGTCTGTAGGTTTTGGTTTAGGTGCATGTAAGTGCTGCCTTCCATCGGCCCTTTTTTTTTTGTCTTGATAGCGTCTCTATCTTTTTTTTTTTTT
>NW_008825623.1:59500-72152 GCF_000691245.1 Trypanosoma grayi | reverse complement strand
ATCCCCCCCCCCCCCCACCCACGTGCATACATGCTGCTGTTTGGGCTGTGAGGTGTTATTGCTAATGATGTTGGCTTGCAGTTCTTCAGGTGCGTGCCCCACCAGTTTCTTTTCCCCATTCAGTTCTAAGTGTTGCTGTTGGAGGAGTACTTAGTTTCGACATGAACGAGCGGGAGCGGGCAGGCGCAGTGGGCAGTCAATTCTCTGAGGAGGCGATGGAGCCCGGGCCAATTGACGACAGCCTCAGCGAGCACATGCGTCGCAGTGCTTCTGTTGACGGAGAGTCCCCAATACAACTTCGCGGGGATCCATGGCGGTTCTCGGTGGGGTTGATATTCTGCATCATATCCATGTCCAATGCGATGCAGTGGATCACATTTTCCTCCATTGTGGTTGAGGTGCGCATGTATTTTAACATGACTGCAGTGCAGGTGAACTACCTCACCACAACCTATGTCATTGCGTATGTTGCTATTGTGTTTCTCAGCTGTAAGCTATACGAGGTGACTGGAGTAAAAAACGGAATTGTTGTTGCGGCTCTGGCAAATGCCATTGGTGCGGGACTCAAGATTGTGGCACTATATGCGTGGCCAAACATGATTCTTCTGTTCATTGCGCAGGTATTTAACTCCATGACGGAGGTTCTCGTCATTGCCACACCGCCACTTATTGCAAATCGCTGGTTTCCCGAGCGCGAGCGCATGGTCGCTAACACTATTTTGAGCAGTGCCCTCAACTTTGGGTGTGGTGTCGGTGTGCTTCTCCCAACATTCTTCGTTACACCTGATAAACAAGAGCAGCGTCACTTCGCCAACTTGTTCTGGTTTCAATTTGGCATATGTGGTGGAGTTTTGCTGCTGGCTATCTTCTTTATTCCGGCACGTCCGCGCTATATTGCAAGCTATGCCGCAGCACGACAGCAAAGGAGCGAGGAGAAGAGGCTGCAAACCGTCCGTGATATGATGCACCGTCGCGAGAGTCAGAAAAGACAACCACACAAGGAAGAGGTGGTGCACAATCAAGCGGAGAATGGGGGGGAGGAGGAGGAGGAGGAGGGGGAATACGAAGTGCAGCCTATTAACGTCTTCTCCACCATTATGGACGCACTCCGCATGTTGCGCAAGAACCCCCCTTTTGGCTTTCTTATGATTGCAAGTGCAGCGGAACTTGGTCTTATCTGGGCCGTCGCCACTGTTTTGCCACAGTGTCTTATTCCCTTCGGTGTGACTGAAGTGGAGAGCGGATGGATCGGCTTCCTGAACCTCGTCCTCGGCACCGTTGTTGCGCCGTTCTTAATGCCCCTTATCGAACGGAAGCGCCGATACAAGGCTGTGCTTGTCTGTATTGGCATGATTTTGACCGCGAATATGTCCGTTTTGACGCTCTGCCTTGCGTACGGTCCACCCGTACATGAAAACCGGATATACTACGTCCTTGTTGCGTTTTTATTTTGGGGTGGCATAGCAGGATTGTGCCAGAACTTCATGATGCCGATTATGTTTGAGTTTGTCATTGAGCTTACCTTCCCAATGGCAGAGTCAACGAGTGCACCGGTTCTGACGTGGTCGGCGTGTCTGACCAACCTTATTCTGGCGATTGTTTTTGGGGAAGTGCTCGGCAACGACCCGACCCAGGGTGATGCACTCAACGTGTTTGTGGGGGCAACAGTTGTGTGCTTTATAGGCGGCCTCGCACTGTTGCTGGTGTATCCGTATAGGCGAAGGCAGGAGTACGAGCTGCTTATGAGGGAGCGCGACGAGGCTCGCTTGCTTTCACGGCAAGAGCGGGATGCTGAGAGGGATGGGGGTAGCGGAAATGTGGAAAAAGGGTGAGTCACAACGGCTGAGTTTTCAGTTGAAGCGGGGGGTACCTACTTAGTTTGACTTTCTACACATATATGAAAAAAAAGTGCTGTTTAACACCCTCTCCTGTTTTATTTGAAACATCTCCTTCCAAGCGTGGGATTGCAGGCAACAGAAAGATGGCTATTCAAACGTCATCCAGTCTCCCAGAAGGAGAATGCCATAATGCAAACCTGTTCAGTATCGCTTGAAGCAAGAATCACGGGGATAAGTGAGAAGGACACTTCGGTGTGAGAAGGGACTTGCAAATGCATACGTATAGACTTGAACACACACAGACATATATATATATATATGCCAATAAGAAGCTCTATTCACCGCCTGAACTGAACGCTTTGTTTTCAGTGGTGGTTGCACAATTCCTTCATCTTGCTCGTCGGATTCCTCTCTAAATGTATGGCTTTGTTCGTTTGTACAGGTTTTCCACTAACAAGCATCTGTACAATCAAGTCAGCTCGGAGAATTCCTCTTTTCTCTTTCCCTTTATGTGTTTCTCTGTGTATCAGGCTCTAGAGAGGCGTGACAAGGTCCGTTTACACGAGAAAAAAGTGTTGGGTGCGAATGCCACAGACGTTGATTTCCTCTTCTTCCCATGTGGCAGTGGCGGCTGCACGACCAGAGCAACAGGTGAGGCGTGAAGACAGATACAATGAAGAGGATGTGATGCAGCAAGGGGAAGAGCAGTGTCATGTGGGGACAATGGACAGCATTGAAATCGACTTTTTCACAGACGATTATGCCAATGCCACTGCGTCTGCAACGAAGAGGACTGTCGGAGATGCGGAGTGTGACGATGACACGGAGACGAGAATGAATGCAACAAAAAAGACTGTACAGCTGTTGCACCGCGAGGGCGCAATGCAGTACAATGTGCTGGCGGACTGTGATGTGTGCCTGCAGCTGAGAGGTGGGTCCAGAGATGGGCGGGGCGGGACATTCGTCTTAAACATTCCAGCGGCTATTTCGCTCTCCCCACCCTCACAAGCAGATATACCATCAGCAAATGCTTCTTCTGCACTGCCAACCAGTTGCGCATCTAAATACCATGCACAGGAGGTATGCGGAGAAGAAGCACCCGATGCATCAAGCCGGGGTGGGGCCGCGTGGTCAGGCCACTGTTGCACATCGAGTTGGAACGATAAGACACCGAATGGGGATGAGGAGGCGGCTTACGACTCTTGTTTTGTGAAGAGCTCTATCCAAAACATGCCGCTGGCTCGAAAAGAAGTCTGTGCTACCAATGATGATGATGGAAATGACGCGTACCACAAAAGTATGGATCCTGGCGACTTGTATTCTGAAACCACTTTGTCGTATGTTATGCATTTGCCGCCTAAATTTGTGCTTGGCCTTCGGCTGCCATCAGAGGTGGAGGGAGCCCTTGTGGCCCACTACGAAGGGGAGGTGTTGATGTCTCTACCGCCGTCTCTAGAATGGCTCTCAGCCTTTGTTTACACGGCAAATTTGCGTTACCGGATATTTAATTCATCATCCTCTTCCTCTTTGGTGCCTGTAACACCCGAAACGCCTCAAGGGCTGATGGAGGAATCTACTGCTGTGGCAGTGCTGGAGGGTATTTGTATTGCATCCCTTAATGTGGTGGCTCAAATGGGACAGTTGCGCCGACACCGGGCCCGGTGGAAGTGCAGCGCTGACGCAACATCAGCGGCGCAGAACGACTTGATGTGCGACAGTGGCCTCTTTTCTCCGACAGAAGTGGAACGAGTGCGGAGGTGGCTGCAGCGCTACATGCCCCCCGAGGTCTACAGTGGCGATGATAGCTGGCGTGTGTCTTGCCAGCAGCAATGTAACTGCTTTTCGTGGCCTTCTGCTGTTGAGGTTGTGTTTCATGTTGCATTGGACCTGGCACAGGCTCTCTTTCCCTCTCTAGTGCTGGCGCTGGAGTCTGCAATCCTCGTTGCGCTGCAGCCACTCCTTGAAGCACGCGGTGCTGAGACACTGGATGCCTCTGCGCTTTTCGCCACCAACGCCACATCCGCAGTCAACTCTTTCTCTTCTTGTTCGCTGCGGCTGCCAAAGAGACGTAAGCACGCTGTCATGTTATTGACACAAGTGCCAACAGAGTGGTACGGATGGTGGCAACAGAATTCTGCCCATGAAGGTAGTAACAGTCACTGCTGCACTAGCGCTATCGCCGCTTCAAGGATCTACGCCGCTGTCCGGGTACTGCAGTGCTTTACACTCACTTACACTCAACACGTTACCGGCGCGGTCGATTTTGCCAGTGACGGGGAGGAAGAGTGCGAGCTGGCACATTTTCTTCTTTCTGCTCCAGCACTTTTCACAGAACTTTTACTTGACCGTGAGGTAACAAGTGTTCTCGAGCGCGCCGTAAAGGAGATGGGTCTGTGCTCGCGCACCTTGATGGAAGAAGAAGAGTATGACGAGAAAGTTATGCGGTCGCCTCCGCGGCTGAGTCATGCTTTGGTGCGTTGTTTCTTTGTGCTGGTGTGTTGGCTGACTTTCCGCCCCACAGGGTACTCGCAGGCCGTGGCGCGGACATTTTTTGGACAACTCCTACGCCTTGCTGCCTCAAAGCAGGAACAGCGGATCCAGCATCTGCGGGGGCGAGATGATGAAGAGCGGCTGCCGTTCCTTCTGGCTGCCTGCAGTTTCTCGTATTTCTCAGTGGCCTCCACACTCCTTCGCAAGTTGCGTGATCGGTGCGGGGCAGCTCGTCATGTGGGCTATCATGAGAGCAGCTCACGAGTGAATCCCTGGCGGCAGCTGCGCCACGGTTTGGCAGCAGGCGGTCTCCTTGTTTCCGATGATGACCGGACAACAAACACATCATGCAGCCGCCGCTCTGTGGGCCCCTTTCGGTCTACCGCCGTGGCGGCAGAGACAACTCTTGCCCATCAGCTACCGGTTGTGTTGGACGCCACAGCAGTCAACGACGTCGCCACCGCAGCCGCCGCCACTGCTGCCGTTGAAATGCCTGCTCATTCGCTGCAAACCCTCCGCCACGTCATTCGCAAAATTCGCCCAGTGCTCCGCTTACTTGAAAAGGACGTGTTTGTGGGGCAAAGCGAGCCTGGTGATGCTGCAGTTGCTATTCTTGGCACCAAGCGGTGCCGTGAGCAAGAAGGAGCGAAAGATGTTTCGATGTTCTCTTTGGCGGGTCAAGGTCCGTGCTGGCCGAAGCTTTGTGTATCGCCGTGTTACACCCGACCAGACATCTTCACTTGGGAGTGGCACATGGAGTGTAGCGAGTCCAGTGATGATGATGCGACAGGCACCTCTCCCAGCAGTAGCTGCAGCGGCGGCAGTGTTGCCAGGCGATAAGCATACATGCGGATTGAAGACAGATAGCACGGCGCCTCCACAGGCTGACTGCGAGTCGCTTGGCCCGATGGGCCGCACAGAATCAGAGTAAAGGACAGATGTGTAGCTTTTATGTGTTTTTCTTTTTTTGATTGACTACGGGGGGCGTGATCACCGTTATGAGATAAGCAGGCAGATGATTATTTGCCTCTGTGAACCTGTTTCGTGTGTTCAAGGATGATTCTTCTTCTTGTCACGGCGACAGATCAGCCTTGCCCATCTTCGGTTATACACGCAGAGAGAACAGAGGAGAAGAGAAAAGAGAAGAGCGCATCAAAAGCAGAGTTACACTGCTATACTCGCACATGAAGTGAGATCTTTTCGTCCGTTAATTGTTTTGTTTCTGTGTTATTGGAAGGTTGGCCCTTCCATTTCCTGGTTTCCCTTGATTTTTATTTTTTATTTTTCTCTTTCCGCAACACAGAGCGTATTTTTCCTCCGTTTTGTCGCGGTATCTTCTTTCGTCTCTTATCTTCGTTTGTTGCCTCTGCACTTTCCTCTGCGATTCGTAGCTTCTGAGGGATTCATCCTCATTGCTTCGATCTCGTACGTGTCCGAGTGTGTCGAGGCGTGCCTTTTGTTTCATTTGCTGTGTGGTGTGAGATGCGATGAGTACGGAGGTATGTACTGCAAGCTCCAGATTTGCCTGCTGCTGGATCATGATTTTTTTGGGTTAATTATGTCATACGTCCCTCGCGTCTTGATCTTTCTTTCTTTCTTTCTTCCTGTCTGACTGCTTCTGTGAGGCAGGTTTGCCGTGAAGAGTCATGGCCTGCGCGATCGACACGAACGACACTCTGGCATGTGTGTACTCCTGCCTCATGCTGAGCGATGCGGGTGTCCCCGTCACGGCGGAGAACATCGAGGCGGCATGCAATGCTGCCGGTCTGTCGGTGCGCAACACCCTCCCCATCCTCTTCGCCCGCTTCTTGGAGAAGAAGCCGCTTGAGAGCCTCCTCGCCGCGGCCCTGACAACGGCCCCGCAGGGTGGTGCCGCCCCCGCTGGTGCCGCTGCTCCCGCTGCGGGTGGCGCTGCCGCTGCTCCTGCTGCCGGAAAGAAGCAGGAGGAGAAGGAAGAGGAGGAGGACGACGATATGGGCTTCGGTCTCTTTGACTAGGTATCTGTCGGAGTCAGACTGTGCTGCAATGGGTCCCACGGTGTGAACTGTGTGCTTTCCTTCTTTCTTTCGTTTCTTTTTATAATGATTCTGTGCTTTGGTGTTGGGAGAATTGCTGTTTCAATTCATACTCTGCCAGGTGTGCTGTGTTCGTGTGCCCTCTAACTGCTTGTCTTTTTTTTTCTTCTTTTTTCCCTGCATACTACTAAATTGAAAACATCTGAGAAGCCGCTCGCTTATTGCACAAGGATTGTATGTGCGAACGCGTCGTGACGCATCCCGCGCAGGAGAGAACACTCTCGCCGTTTTTAAGGTCGCTGTGGCCGTCAGATGCAGCGGCTGAAGAGAACGCTGAAGTCATGCATCGTGTGGCTCACTTGGAGGGATGCATTGAGCGCTGCCAAACCGTAATGAACACGGCTGCCCCCGTTTTGAACAGCCCCAGATGTCACTCGGATGACGGTGTCACTGCGCTTCAATTGTGGAAAAGCCTGGAGGCCGCTGAAGCGGAACTGACGGTCGCGCTCTCTCACTTGGCTGAATGTGACTCAAGCGATCATAAGCGTTTTTCCCATGTTATGTTTCTTCTGTCTAACGGCAATGTTGTCGCTGCGCAGGTACAGAACTTGAAGCGGCGAGTTCTGGGCTGCCTCCATTGCCTCAGGGAGCGAATCCAACATGAATCAGAGGCATTGACTATGGACCCTGTGTCTGTGGCATCCCTCGAGCGTATTCTAGGAAGCACCAATGAAATCAGTGCAGAGCTGCAAGAACGCAACGATCATTATCTTTACCGTGCTCTTGCGTTGCAAAAGGTATTACTTCTCTCTGCAAAGGGAGAGGACGACATAATGCTAGATGGGATCCCAAGCAGTCAGACCAGGGAAGGACGCTGGAGCGCAATGTTGGGCGCCATCCTCGGATCTCATGGGGATGCGGCGGAGCGAACAAAGGGAAAAGAAACCGTACCAGATGCCTCTGAGGAGGGCACTTCTGCGGCAAAGAATTCAAAATCGATTGCCGATAAGTTTACAGATTTGCAGCTGATGAACTTGTGTGTAAATGCCGCTTTTGCGGCTTCCACCTACAAGCAAAACATTGTTGCGGCGTACGATTTTGCGCTTGTGTTGAAGTTGTTTGCGATGAAATGTCACGCTGTGGAAGAACTCGTGGCAACAGTCCTCTCGCTGCGTCTCGAAAAGGATAAGAGGCTGTCTGCGGAACAAGTTGTCAATGAAGGAGAGCTGATAGGCGGAGAAACAGAGGAGTGGCTCACCTGTACCTTATCGAAACTGTCTCCCGAAGTGTTGCCGCAGCGATTCATGCTGGAATGCGGCAAAGTCATGCCCTCTTATTGGATCTCAGTCGTCTTTGTGTCGCTTCTGTGGAATACGGCCTTTTGCTTATGGCGGAACGGTCACGTGGGAGTGGCATACCGGTGGCTGTGCGCTGTTGATGTGGAGCGCTTGCGTCCCATTGCCGCCGCCGCCGCCGAAGATGAAGGGGATGGAACGAGTACGATGTGTGGTCCGCTGGCGTGGCAGTACATCGTTCAACACGGCAGCCAGTGTGACAGTAAGGCAACACAGGAGGAGGAGTTTACTAAATCAGAGATATCGCATAGTGAAACTCAAAGGCCATCGCGGCTTCGCCATCTCTTGCGCCGCGTGGCTTGCCTCCGTGATTTGTGTGCTCTACTGCTCCACAGTGCCACACCTGAAGACGTGCTTTACCTTCTCTTGCACCTAGACAATGCCCTGAAGTGGCAGCGCCGTCGTATGGTGCATGACGGCCACGTGGCTCAGAGAGGTGAAGACGCAACGGCAGATGTGTTGGCTGTTGTGTTAATTCTCATCGAGCACTATCTTTCTAGACGCGCGGTACAGTTCCTTCACTCCACGCTGCCGCCGTCATTGTCACTATCACTGCCAGAATCTGCACCAATGACGGTCGATGCGGCGGTACGGCACGCCAGCGATGAGCTTATTTCATTTCTCAGCGGCAATGCATTGTCAGGTATTGATGAGCTTGAGCAGAAGGGAGTTCCACTTTCGTGGCACGTGAGGTATGATGATGAAAACGACGACAATGACGGGAACAACACGGTACCTGGTGAAAACAACACTAGGCCGTTGGGACCCACCTGGCTCACAGTACAAGTCTTCGGCATGACGCAAGCCTTTGTGTCGGGTTTTCGAAGCAGCGACTTCTTTAAAAGTGCCTTGTCAATTGGGGAACAGGGAGGTGACGAGCACTTGACATCGCAAGAGACTGCAACGAACAATTGGACGATACGGTCCGTGGCCTTTCCGAGCAGCGTGCAGGGCACCTCGGATCTCTTCACTAAAGGTGTGGGTAGTGTATGGGGAGTGAAAGGTACTGATGTTTCTAGGTTAACTGAAGCAGACAAACAACGAAAAAAACAGCAGGAGCAGCAGTGCTTTCTAGGCTCATTGTTGGCACACCAGTACAAGACACCTAAAAGTTCTGCAGCGGGGTCTGCGCAGGCAACACTTTGGTTTCCCTCACAACAGGAGAGCGGTGTCTCACTTTTATCGGGGGAAACAGTAAGCTGCGGTCACGGCGACAAATCCAATGAGGTTTCGCTGCGGCTGTTGGTCATTGCGTGCCGATACAGCGATATCCAAGCGCTTGTTCCGTTGCGTCACCAACACGAGGGCGAAAGTTCAGGTGAACTTTTGCAATACGTTATTCCTGAGCTCAACAAAGCCGTTGACACCTTGGTGAGTGAGCTTAGTCGTCGTGTGGAGCACGAATGGTTGACAGCGTGGCGCTGCAAGCGGGACCAGAGTGCCAGTCGGGCCTGCACCGCCAGTCTGTTGGAAGCGTTGGTGGAAGGACTCCAGTCCTGTGATGATGCCCGCGCCCGCAAAGGTAGTTCTGTGACAGCTGTGTATGGCGCGCATCGCGGCTCAGGATCTGCACAGGCCACCGGCGGTGACACCCTGGCGGGGGAATCTCCTGGTGATGATGGAAGCAGAACTGTGGGCGGTGACAGCGAGCCAGCAGATGTGTGTGAGTTGCCATCCTCGGCGTACGTGCCATCCCTCGACTTTGACTTCTCCGCCTTTAGCTCGAGCTCGCCGGAGGCACTGTGGGCCACACGGCAGCTTGTAGAGGAACTGGAACGCCAGCAGGAAATAGTGGGGCAGTCTTCTGCTGGTGGTGGGGATGGTGCGCCACCCAGCAGCAGCAGCAGCAGCAGCACGCAAGGTATTAGTGTCCTCACACCTGCGGCTCGTCAGCTTCTTCATGAGCAGCTGCCGGTCGCATGTCAGTTCTTACCGTGGCGTCTCATTTACAGCACCCGTTTCCACGGGCTCAGCTACTCTGCCATGATTGGGTCCAGCCAACGCGCGGCGGATGCTGCCAAGAAGTGTGGCCGGTCGTCGCCGATGCTTCTTGTTCTGGAGCTGGTTAGCCCAACGGAGAGAGCGTCTACCGTAGATGATAAGAGAGAGAAAGAGGAACGAATTGTGATCGGAGCGTATTTGTCTGATGCATTGCATTTGGGCACGCGACGGTTCTACGGTACCAGTGAAACCTTTGTTTATCAGCTTCTTCTTCCTGCATCATCGGGTTCACCGCAGCTGAAAACGTATCGCGCCACACGAGCTAATCAGCACTTCATAAACTGCTCCTCACACTCGCTGGCCATTGGCGGGGGAGGAGGGTGTAGCATCTTTCTTCTTGACTCAGTGATGCATGGCTCTACAGCAGCGTGCGCTACATTTGCATCACCCCCACTGACACTTTGGAGCGCATCATTGACATCGAACGTATCACGGTCAGCAGACACAGCAACATCAGAGGGAGTAGGAGCTGGTGCATCGGCTATCAGTTATGACTTTGATGTGAAGACGGCAGAATTGCTGGTGCTTGGGGGATAGGAACAGTTGGGTTTTGGTGGTGGTGGTGGTGTATACTAGCTTTCCCCGCCCCCCGCCCCCCTTATTGTTATTTGGTAATTCATCACTTTTCATCTTGCGGCCCACATTGTATACTTGATGCGGTTGATACACAAGTTTTTGTTTTTTTTCATTTTGTTGCTTTTCTGTGACGTTGCTGCTACTGCTTTGATGTTGTCTGCAGCCTGCAGGTGTGTCATTCTGCATTTGCGCCCGAATGCCAATGTGCGTTGCCAGACTCTCTCACACACACACACACACACACACACACTGCTCCCCTTGCTTGTCTTTGCTCCGTCTGTCAGGCACATAGCACGCATCCAAACTTTTCAGCAGGCGCAGGAGGCAGAGAAGCACAAACAGCCAGGAGCCAGGGAAATCAGAAGAGAATCACCCAAGCAGAAAACAGAAGGGACGAGGCGTACATAGAGAAACGAAAAGGGCAGAAACAAGGCAGGGAAACGAGACGAAGCACAAAGGACCCCGCCAAACCGAGCGAGATCGAAAACAAACAAACGAACAAGGCAAAGATTGTGGGAGTGGTGGGAAAGCAAAGGACACAAGGGTTTAGTAAACACCCACACAGCCACTTACATTCGATACTCCTAGAATTTATCGCTCCTGGCTCTTCATTCTGCAGTCTGCAACCTGGAGGTTAAATCTCTGACGTCGAGAAAGAAGAAGGAATCAAACAAAGCACAGAGATTAGTTTAGGAGAAAAGACTTTCAAGCGTGCGTGCTGCTTCTTTACAGCATTTCTATTATTATTATTTTTTTTTTAGCTTTACCCCTATCTAGTGTTTTCCGGACCATATCTCTGAGAAACGAAAACATTTAAAAACAACGAATGAAGGCAATTACTACCACTGCGGACCAGATCACATCGCAGCAGTCGTGCAGTGTTGCCACTCCGCACCCGTCTGACAGCAGCAGCAGCAGCAGCAATAGAAACAGCACCCGTAGCAATGGCCGGCACGTAGGTCACATTCCGTTGCTGTCTGTGTTCGAGTTGCGCACCCCACGTGCTACAGGCAGTGGCCTATTCCTGCCGCCACCGATTGCGCTTCTTGCGCCGGGGCGACGCCAGGACCCTGCGGTGACACGTCTCCAGGCTGCATTAGCCCAGGGTGATAACACAGCCAATGCTGATGACAGTGTCAAGGTGCTGCTGCCATCGTCGTCGCGGACGACAGTGGCAGCCTCGTCGCCGAGGAACAGCTTATCACTTGGTTACGATGATGATGCGCCCTCCTCCGACCAGTCGATCTCATGTGGTGGATCTCGGGGGTGCTTCTTTAGAAACACAAAAAGTTACACGGCGTCCACGCAGTACTCACCGGGTTCATTTGTGTCAAGGGATGACGACAACGACAACGATGAGGAGGACGACGCTAGGACGGCATCAACATCAGCCGTGTTGCCGTCGGGTTTTAACATGGGCAATAACTGTTACAAAAGCTGCTACTGGCTCTCTGAGCAGACAGAAGAGCGACAGGAGTGGCAGCCTAGAGAAGAAATCATTAATATGCCACAAGCCTCGGTATTTAGTCGTCATCCTTTGTTACATGTACCTCAAAATGCTGACACCGGCTTTGGTGACAGCAGCATTTGTGGCCGCGGTGTCTCCGCAGCTACTGCGGCTGGTCACACAACAGAGGGTCAAGACGATGCTGGGGATGTGGTGGAGGACGAGTTGGTGGATGTGCTTTCTCACCACGATGACGACGAGGTTATGGGAGTTACTGCGGAGGGAGAGTTCATTTACCGGCGTGACGTCGCTGCAGACATGGGGCGACAGCGTTGTGCGTGTCTCTGTCATTTTTCTGAACACTACCGCGCTGAGAGAAACGATGGCTACGTGGAGCAGCCCATTTTTCCCACGGCACCACAGATGCCCACAGAAAATACGCTCTTCTGCACACCAGAGAGGAGCGTCTTCAGCACTGTCTTGAGCAGTGCAACGCAGCTCCAGCAGCAACAGCGCGACGGACTCGCCGTCGTTGCGGCAAATGCGGGCACCACACAGTCCCCATCACCACCGCCAGCCTGTACGACGATCCCCGTGTGGCGTGGCAGAGTCAGCGGCAGCAGCAGCAGCAACAACACGAGTGGAAATACCACTGCATGGAACAGGAGTGATGTTGAATTTTGCTCTCTCCTACTGCGCTACCGTAATCGCGAGAACACCGAGGAACTGGAGCACCGTGAATTGGTGGAAGCCGTGGACGAATGGCGTGACACGCAGCGCCGCTACCCCGTTGAGGCACTGGAGAGGCGCCAGCAGGAGCAGGAGATGCATGGCCTGCCCCCGTTTGTCCTCCGCTGGTAAGTTGTAAAGAAAGGAAGAAAGAGGTATGGATTGCGAGAAGAGAGCAGGTGGAATTAAAAAAAAAAAAAA
>NW_008825623.1:54588-59375 GCF_000691245.1 Trypanosoma grayi | reverse complement strand
GGGGGGGGGGGGGTATCCGCCTGGCGTGATGCCCCACAGCTCACCGCTCTCTTTTCTTCGTGCTGCACTCCGTTGCCTGATTCCTCCCGCACGAGCATCCGTTCCTCACCCCACCCACACGCATACACACCCTTGCACTCCCCTTGTTATTCTTGTAGAGCGGGGTTCCTGGTAAAGAGAAAGATGTTTTGAAAATAGGGAAGATAGGTGGATACGATGTGACTGACATTGAACTTTTCTTCATGCTGTACTACTGTTACACCTATACTATATATATATATATATATATAATGTGGGTTATTGTTGTGTGGCATCTTCTCTTTTGATTGCATCTGTACGTGAGTGTTTAGGGTGTTGTTGTTTTGTTCTTTATATATAGAGAGAAAGGATTGAGGGTGTTTGGTGGGCGTGTCACGTTCAGTGTACAGAACGGCACATTGAGGAAGAAACACGACAAATGCGTAGAAAATAATGGTCGTGTGGCTGGGATGGTGAAGGAAGGGGCGTGCGAGAGAAAGGGTGAAGAATGAAGAGAACGAACGCGGTGCGCAGTAACGCCGAGAGTCGGGGATGACGTGGGTGTCCAAAAAACGAAGAAAGAGAAGGGCACAGAGGAAAAGGAAAAAGAATGATGATACAGCAGCGCCAGAGTGAGAATGGAAAAAAAAAATGGGGAGTGAAGCCCCTATGGCGAGAGCCATGACGACAGAAAGAACTCGACATCAGAGACAGAAACAGAGAATTAAGAACACTATTTTATATCTTTCATCCCCCCACACACGGAGACAGAGACAGAGACAGACAGGGAGGAAGCAACGATTATATATACCTCCTTTGATCATTGCTTTTACTTCCGGTTCCCCACTCCTTCCCACCTCTGCCACGTCGCTTTTGCATTTTGAATAAACTCCAAGAGCGGTGCTGGTGTAGAGGATTCAACCTGCAGACCTTTGTTTTTTTGTTCTTGTTTGCCTTCGCCTCCCCCTGTTGCTCCTCTCTCTTCTTTTTGTGTTTTGTTGGTTTGTGTGCGGCCGTGGCTGCGAGTTGCTTGTATCATGCAGACGTGTGAGGTGCCGGCAGCCCGGCGGAAGACGTTGGGGGTGAGAATAGATGGCGGGGGAGCAAGAAGTAACACACACACACACACACAGAGAGAGAGAGAGAGAACGAGGGCCAGAAAGAGAGAGAGTAATGCACACATGCCTGGGAACGAGTTGCAGGGGCGAAAGAGAGAGGAGAAAAGAGAAGTAATGTTTGACAGAAGAAAAAAACTCCTCGTGCGGAGGGGACTTGCTGCTGTCTGCCCCACCACTGACCCAACAACGCGATTGGGGCACAAACGTGTGGTGGGGGGGAGGACTTGCCTCTCTTTCCCTCGCGCTCTCGTACTCTGCGCATGCATGCGTGTTTTGTCTGTGTGGATTCGTGACTCTCCGTCGTGTTGAGGTGTGTGTTTCCTTCTTGCTCATCTACGTGTTGTGTGTGTAAAAGATTTGTGTTTCCGCTTGTACGAAACGAAAGAGTCAGGAGGAAGTTAGACGACGAGCGCCTTGTTTTTGTTGTACCTGCAGAGAGAGAGAGAGAGAGAGAGAGAGAGAAACGAAAAAAAAGGAACTGAGAAGGAGAGAGAAAAGACAAAAAGAAAAAGAAAAGGTGCGCTTCTCTATCCAAAAGAGAAACGAAAGAAAAGAAAAAAAAAGAAAAGAAATTTCTGTTTTGTACGCAGATAATCTCTACGCTGTTTGTGCTCGCTGTCTTGTTCGCGGTGTTTCACTCCACTTGTCTCCTTTGACGCCCGCTCGACTTGCGGCGGCACAGCACGGCCAACGCGCACACACATACATACATGCGTGGAGCCACAGCCGGTCACAGAATCTCCCCTCCAATACAACTGTTTGTTTTTTGTTGTTGTTGTTTTTCAGATCACGAGAGTTCAATTTACGCGGTCTGCCTTGCAGCTCCACACCGCCGGTTCCTACACATGCGTTAAATCCGGTCGGACTCTTTTGCTGGTGTTTGTTTCTTAATTCATTTTGTTGTTTTCAATTGTGGCTGTGGCGCGTGTTCGTTGACTGCTGCTATGTGTGCTTTAGTGGGGGTGGTGGGGAATGACTCTGATTTGAACTGCAATGCACTTGTTTCTGAGTTCCAGCTGCCGAGCACAGGCCGTTTCCACCAGACGCACATACACAGGCTGAGGGAGCATTGCTTCTGCTTATAGAGGGAGGCGGGGATCGCATTAATGCTGGGTTGCTTCAGAGTCGATGACAAATTCAAAAGAAAATTGATCTCTAAAGAAACAGCCCAAGCGCCGCGGCACACAGTCGCAGTCTATGTGGAAGCAGTGGGTTCTCTATTTCACTGTTTCTTTTCGCCGGTGGTTTTTTTTTGTTGTTGTTTTATGTCTGTGTGTGCTGGCGTTGTGGGACAAGCCAAGCAGATTTGTGCGCACAGCATGATAAGGAGGCGTTGTTTTTGGTGCGATTTCCCCCATACCCAGAAGAATACATGTTGATTAATATATGATGCTTGGCCTTTTATTCGACTTTCGTGGAAAGGCACATCCCGACCTTTATTTTTCCTCGCGTACTGGTGTAGCGCTGCCTGCCGCGCATGAAAGCTTCCATGCGGCGGTGGCCCGTCGTGGGTGAGGAAGATACATGTAGACGAGGAAGGAGGGGGCGTGTGTGCGCACAGAGGGCATCAAGCATCTATATTCAATATTTGTACCCACACCTGGCAAAGAGAGGGAGAAGAAAATGACGAGAATAGGGATTTATAGACGTTTCCCCTGTTGTTCTTTTTTTTCGCATTTACACCCATTTCTCTTTCCTAGGTATGCGAACTATACAGGCAGAATTCCTTTTTTCCTGCTTTGGTGCTTTTTGTTTTACATCTCTTGTATCACGCATATAGACTGCGATATGGGCAGGCAGCCAGGAGCAGGCTTTTGCTTCATTTTTTTTGTCTCTCTCTGTGTGTGTGTGTGTGTGCCATGCCTGTATTTATTGTTTCAGTTTTAATAAAATTTGTCAAGCGACTCCACTCACTTTGTGAGGGGCTTCCTACGAGCCTGGTGTTTTTTACTCATTTTGTTTCGGTTTAAACACTTAAGATTGCACACGCCACTACGCACCACTTCGGGCCTTTGCAATGTATGGAGGATCTGGGTTGTGCTCATGCGTCTAGATGGCTGAGCAGGACTGACTCGGGTGGGAACAGGGATGGAAGGTAGAATGAGGTGGAAATCCATCTGAAAGAGCATTTTCTGTTTTTACTTGTCGCTACTACTAATCCTTGTTTGTTCTTTCCGTTTTGATACGGTTCAGTCCTACCCGTATTGGTTTCTGGACGCGTGAATGTGAGTATTCCATCCCCTTTGCGTGTGACTGTGTGTTTTGGTGTTTTTCTTGATATTATTATCATTAATGTCACCATTTTTCTTGCTGTATTCATCGCGTGAATCCGTTTTTGTCTTTTTGTTGTGCGCGCACGGCGTGGGGCTGCATGGAAGATAAATCGGCAGCATTCTTTACAGAGTGTGTGTCTGAGGTGGCAGCACCCTTTCCTTTCACTACGTGTGGACGCTGCATGGGCCGTTTCTGCCGTGCAGGACGTTGCGCAAGTAGCGTTGCCGCGAGGGGGGTGTAGAGAGGGCGAAGGGGAATGAGGGGGCGGTGGCTGCAGCTCACGTTTGGCTGTCACCTTCCTATTTCCTTGCGGTTTGTGTCCTCTCTGTTTGCGGCTGCTTCCAACGTTCTGTTCGTTCCTGGTCCCCTTTGCCGTCCTTATTTACACTTTCGTGCGTTCACCACGTATCCATTGGAGAACAGCGGGTTTTTTCTCTTTTGATTCGGAGAAAAAAAAAGTATATATATACATATATATATATATATATAATCAATGCGATGTTAAAACAGCAAAACAAATAACGTATTTTCGCTGTAGGAGACGCTGTGGTGTGGAGTGCTCCAACGGCAACACCCATTGTGGAATGGTACGGCACCTGAGTTGTTCCTCTATTGCCATGAATCTCCAAGGGGAGACACAACAAGCAACAGGTGGGCAATACAGATAGAGAAAATAAAGTGGGCTGCCTTTTTTTATTTATTTATTTTGGTTTGCCGGTGCTGTGTCACATGCGCTGCGCACACACAAATCGTGAGTTGGTGCGAGCCTGTGCAAGCGAACATCCCTCTGCAGCGATCGGTCGAAACAAAAAAAAAATAATGATGTGAGCGTGCAGTTTTGCACCACCACAGCCGACAAAAAAAACAAGAATGACATATTGTCTTTCTTTCCTTGCTTGTCTCTGTCTACACCTACTACCCCGCCGACGTACTCAGCTACCTGTTGTCGATGCTGCTGCTTAAACTGCGGCGGGGGGTTTTACGCGGTTGTAATTCGAAGGAACGCGAGTGGGGTGGGAACACATGTGTCGGTGTGAGCGGAGAAGCGCGGGCTCCATGTGTGGGCCGGGGATAGATGCGCGTTCTGTGTCTACGATCTACAGACAGAGAGTGAGGTTCAAGGAATTCGGTGGGGGATTGGGAGCGAGGGGATGAGAGGTGCGAGCAGTGAGAACTTGCTATAGAGATGCGCAGGTGATAAGTGCGATGATGCCACCCTGATGCTGGCTGCAGGGGTTCTTTATTTGTAGCTCCCAAAAGCACAGAATGAAAATGGAGGCGTTTGGCTCCTTTCTTTTTCTTCTCTGCTCTAGAGTGGCAGCTCCAGCAACGGCTACTTCCTGCACGATCACTGCTCTCTCTCCCCCCTCCCCCCCC
>NW_008825623.1:32099-54433 GCF_000691245.1 Trypanosoma grayi | reverse complement strand
TTTTTTTTAATGGCTGCTGTTGCTCAAACCTCATTTCGCCTGTTAGAGGTAGAGCGTAGTTTGGCACCCGGACTCGGCAGGCTTCAGACGTTCGATGCTAGCAGCCTTGCGTTGGCCCACGGGCACGAGGGCCACGGACTTTCTTTCTGTCTATTCCGAATTTCACCGTCTCTTCTATGCTCCTTTCACTCATCGTGGCAACATAAGACAAAGGAAGTGCTGGTGTCATCTCGCCGCACAAATGTACATGCACACAGACAGACAGACAGACAGGTGCTGCCTGCTGCAAGAATATACAAAAAACAACAGCACACGGTGACAACCGTTCAGGTTTTTAGGCTCGTTGCCTGCGTGGCCCCTCGTGCTGCTGGTCGTGGACGGCCGCCCTTCTACTAATATGACGGTGATGGCGAGAGCGGCGGCGCTGCAGGGACGCCCACGGCGAGGCGAAGCTACCCACTAACCCCCTCCTCTCCCGGTAAAACCTGGGGCGAAGGAAGAGGAAGCGTAAGTGAACGATGAGGAGACGCCGGCACGAGAGCTGGAACATCGATTGCTGTAACAGTCCTGGCGAAGAGGCTCTTCCTCAAGGATGGTGTTCCCAGCAGAAACAACGAGAGTATCGGTAAAAACAACATTAACGGCAGTAGGAGCTCAAGTAAAAACAACAAAAAGTTTGGGACTGCCAATAAGTACGAGGCCCTTATGCGAAAGGTACCATACACCCTCGTCCTTCGTCCTCAACTAGTGGCTTTGTTTTACATTTAAAAAGTGAGAGGGTATGGGATGAACGAAGAGCGAAAAAAAAAGTTAAAATTAGTGGAAAGCAATGCTTCCAGAATATATTGTGGTCACAGCCACGCTGGTTTCACCTCGCCATTGCCCTGTTGACTTCTCGGTGCGCCCCTCTCTGTTTCCCCGCACATGCGCACCTGGTAGGTCGATTGGCGTTGCTCAATAAAGTGCCTGATTTCCCGCACCGTCTTTCCTAGAGAATATTTTTTTTTTTCCTTCGGCATCATCTTTTTTTTTGTTGAATTGCCTCACACACACTCAACATGAGCAAGGAACACTTGTAGGGGGCGCGGAAAGTAAAGGAGGAGGGAAGTGACACAGGAATCATTTGAGATTTGCTTCACCGTTTCACTGTTGCCTCAGCTCTGTTTACTGGGAGAAGCGATGCGTATTTTCGCCTCAACAAGGATGTCGTTGTGCCTAGAATTTGTGCTACTGTCGCAACTTTTCATATTCTGCATGGTATCATCACTTACAGCGGCGGAAGGACTACCGGACTGCCGCACCATGGAGCCATTTCTTTCCCATGAATCCCACACTGCAACTTCACCAGCAACCGCTATCGATGACCTGAGTTTGGCATGCCTCCTTCGCCCTGGTACGGCGGCGGCTTTGCTTTTAGGATCACCAGAGGGACGTTTGCTTAGCCCACTACGCGGACGCTGGCACAGCGATGGTACCGCAAATCAATATGTGGGCAGCACACTCGATGATGAGGCCAAACTCTCCATGCTGTCTCGGGTGACACAATTCTGGCACCGCCTCTGCGTGTATCCGTGGGGCGATCCGGCTGCTGTGGAGCGCTTCTTCTTTCAGCGCCAACTTCGCCTTAGCTTTGAGGTGAATGTAGAATCTGACACCAAGGCGAGCGGTGGTCAAATCTTCAGCATGGCAGTGATGGAATACGTTCGTGCTACAAGCTTTCAGCCGACTGCAGTGCGTGTTAAACAAACGGGTGAGGCGGACACCAGAGATGTTCAACTCGCCTGTAATTTTACACGGGTTCTCGAGATGCGCCGTGCCACTGGCGAAGCCTCCTCATCACTGGCTCGTTCACTAAAGAGCCTTGACGTAGTCTCTATGATCTCGCTCCTCTTCGGCGGAAGCGGCGGCAACGGCAGAGGAAATGCCGCCTCGTCATCGTCACAACGCATGGAAATGGAGTCCGTGTACGTTTTTGAGGAACTCGGGCCGCATAGGCGAAATAGTCTGTGGGTGCCGTCATGGGTGGCGGCGTGGTTTGGTAGTCGGCCCATGGAAACTACCGAGACGCTTCTTCGTGGAGAGGACGGCCACCACCAGTTTGTTTTGGAGGCCCATCTACCAGTGGCAAAACCAGTGTGTCTTCGCTTGGCTGCGGTGGTTGAGAGAGGGCTTATTGTGCATATAGAAGAATCCCTCGTGTTCGATGCGTTTTGGCTGAAACATGTCCTGTTGTTGTGCCTTGTGCGATTGCTCCAGCCGTCGGTGGAGGATATTCCAGCTCTCCAGATATTTCTAGCAGGTATGGGCAGCGTGGTTGTGTTGTGCGGGTTCGTTGCATTGTTTGTGCTACGAAAACTACAGAACATGACACTGGGAAAACTTGGCCTTGTGACGGTAATTGC
This sequence comes from Trypanosoma grayi, assembly GCF_000691245.1. Taxonomy (NCBI): domain Eukaryota; phylum Euglenozoa; class Kinetoplastea; order Trypanosomatida; family Trypanosomatidae; genus Trypanosoma; species Trypanosoma grayi. The sequence goes on along the minus strand of NW_008825623.1, from coordinate 52,031 downwards.
AATGGGTGGTCTCCCTGCTCTCGTGGAAAGTATTTTGAGCGCTGCCTCCGCTCTCATTTACACGTACTTTCGCAATGATGACGGATCGGACTTGCTATTTCACCTTACATGGGTGCTGATTCTAATTGGCCTCATCTGCGGACTCTTCGCAAAGTTTCTGTGGGCCAGTTACCTTGCCTCACTCACACGGTGGACGCTGAGGTGTGTGCAGTTGGGCATACTCTCGTGTGCTGCCTTGCAGAATCGCGAAGCAACGCTTGTTTTTGTCACAACCGCAGTTGTGCTGAGTCCATCTCGCATCTTTCGCTTCATTCTATGGTGTTCGCGTTCCTCTGGTTTAGAGAATCGAGAGAACGACCCGCAGGAGAAACTTCCCAGCGCGGCCCGACGTGCTGTGGCGTATGCGCCCCCGCTGTGTGTTGAGGGTCTCATCGGCGGGTCACGTGCGCTCAGTGCAGAGAAGAAGCTGCAGTTGTATGACACACTGGGAAACGAATACACGCAGCGGGCTCTCCATCATCTGGCGGAGCAATTGCGGAAGGAGCCGGAGCGCTACGCAGCGCGCTTAAGCGATCCTAAAGGTGCCTCAAGTTGGGCGAGAAAGTACAACTAAGCAATGTGCTCTTTTGTGTGTGTGTGTGTGTGTGTGTGTGTGTGTGTGTGTGTTTATCACCACCGCTACCACCGTCGCCGCGAGTTGCGGCTTCGCATCCATTCCGGCTTCTTTTCGTGGCAAAGACAACGGCGCAAGGACAAAAAGAAAAACATGGTAGAAAGTTTGCCGGCGCTTGAATTAGATCCCTCTCCTCTCTCTACCCGTAGACATATGCATAATTGCACATTTTTACATATATGCACTCACAGGGTCGCCCAGAGGTGCACTGCATATGTGCGTGCGCGTAAGTTTGTGTGTGCCACACTCTATTAACAGTGTAAGTTGGTTCTTGGATGGCTGTTTCGGATGTAGGCCACGTAGCCTGAATGTTCCAATGAAGTGGCATGTGTGAGTTTCTATTTTCTTGCTTTGCCACTCTCTCAACGAAGGTGCAATAGGTCCTTTGAGAGTTCTAGGATCCATTGTGGAAGGAAAGATAAGAGAAACCAAAATAAAAAGAAAAAGAAAATATACAGTTACAGGATAAGAGAGTGTTGTAAGCAGACGTACACACGCAGACACATACATACAATCACAAATACGGTCTGACGGGATAGTATGGGGCACGGTGATCTGCATGCTGGATTTGACACATACTTTCCCGGGTGTGACAAGTACTACCAACAAGAAGCCCACAGCTTCAAGCCATATGCGACTGGGGGACTCCTCAAGTCCTGGCAACCGCGCGATCCAAGGCTCGAGGACATTGAGCGCCAGCGCCGTGCCGCTCCAACGAGCATAGAGGAGGCCTGTGCGTACGGTAGCCTTGCGCATCTCATCACATTCTGGGCACAAGGCCAAAATGTAAAAAATCGTATGGCCGTGTACGAGGGTATCGACGCGACACCACTCATGTGGGCAGCGTTCAGGGGTCACCTTCACGTGGCACGCTTCCTTATTGACCAAGGCGTCGATGTGAATGCAACGAACAGCGCAGGGCACAGCGCGTTGTCGTGGGCACTGATGGAGGTGCAGTACGAGATGGTGCGTTTCCTCCTTGATCACGGTGCAGACCCTCTGAAAAAGGACCAAAGGGGGTACAATGCCTACTTCCTGGCTGTGCAGAGCAACAGTCTGCCATTGCTGCTTATGGTTTGCGAGTGCTGCCCTCTCGACGTGCAGGATCGCGACGACGAGGGTCACTCCCTGCTGCAGTGGGCGGCCTACGTGAATTCCCCCGCCATATGCCAGTACCTCGTGGAAAAGTGTCACATGGGGATGGATTTTTGCGACAAGGATGGGCGCACACCCCTCGTGTGGGCCGCTCGTGAGGGTTACGCCGAAGTTGTTGAGTACCTTGTCACGCACGGTGCCCGCACAGAAGTGGCCGATGTTGATGGTTACACCGCGCTTCAATATGCGCGATATCGCAACCATCGAGAATGCGTGTACGTGCTGACGCAACACCCTGCTGCACGGCGGAACGACGTCACGGCATCGGTGGAAGGTGAATCCTCGAGGCATCGTTTATTGCCTTCTGGGTACACTGGTGTGCAGCAACTTCGGCGACGTGGCACGCTTGCAATGATGTTTCATCAACCTTTCTTCTTATTCATGTCAATTGCAGGCGCTGTCTACGTTGCACTGGCGTACCTAATCATAATGTTACTTCCTCCAATAATTAGCCACGTGGTAATCGGCCTCTTTTACTTCCGCAACGTGCTGTGGATGATTATTGCTGGCTCTCCGGTGCAAGGCGGTCAACAAGAGCCTACAGCCTTACAGAAGTCTGGCATCGCGAGCAATTTCGCTGATTCAGTGCGTGGCATATGGGTTTTCAGAAATCGAGATGCAGCCTGTTTGTTTGCACTCACAGCCTTCATCATTGTGCAACTGCATGCGTGGGCGAAGTTAGGTCTCTCACCTCTGCTGTTGTTTTATCCAAATGAGACGGTAGCGTTGAAGGGACGCGGCACTGAAGGGGTTTACCAATCTGGAGAATACTGGTGGAGTATTTTCTTTCACACCAAGGCTGAATTCGAGCAATTTATACTGTTGTTTCTGGTTTGCCTCATTGCGGTGAGTGCGATATTCTGCAAACTACTCTCGATGCGCTCTGTCCACGAGCCAGTCAAATCGTCACTGGATACTTCGCCTCTGTGGACAATCTTGAAACAGCGTGCGTACCGCTGGTTACACCCCCGCATTCTCTGCGTGAGGCTACATACGGCGATACCCCTTCGGGCCTTTTACTGCTATGAACGCGATGTGATCATGCGGCGCTTTGACAGCTACAGTGTTGCGCTTGATTGCCCTGTAGCGGAGAGCAACCATGTTTGGTTCTTTCTATTTGCCAACGGCTTTGCCTGTTTCCAATGGCTTATTTTCTTCTGGGCTTGGGAACAGACGAGTGAATTACTTCAGTGTCCTGCATCACCGTATTTTGGCCGGAGGCTATTTTGGTCGCTGTGGAACCTGCTCATCCACGGACTGCCGTGCCGTGATACGGCACAGAGCGTTGGCACGGAATGGGGCCCCTATCTCTCGTGGCTTCAATATATTATTCCTACTTCCGCGAACTACCTCGGGGTTTGGCTGCTGCAGTTCAGTCTGGTGGCATCCGTCATGGCGACATTTGTGGCGGCACGTCAGTGGACGGTAGCACTGACCGGCGCGACGCGGATGGAGTTGGCGAACCCCACCGCCACCTCCAGCGACGGCGGCCTCGTTACCATATTCCCACAGTCGCTGTCGGCTGCGGAGCCGTGGCAGCCGCCGTTGGGCATCACAGAGGGCATCACACCGGCAATGGAAGGGGGCGAGGCCGCACGAGCACCAGCAAGGCGTGGACCTCGTTGTATCTACGCAAGCAGTGGGTTTTCCGTTGTGAACGCCGCTGCATTCCTCCTCGGCTACGCGGGACGCCGCTGGAGGGGTGCCATGGCGATTTCCCCATCGAATACGCCGATGTTCAGCGTATCTCTACTGAGCGAGGGAGGTGATGTGTGATAGAGCATATGGGTTCCACACATATGAACGACACACAGACAGAGTTGCGTGAGAGGAAGGAGCAGAGAGGGACAAGAGAGGCATGGAAGGCAAAAGGTTTTGTGGGCGCCAGCAGTGTGCTACTACATAATAACACGAATCTCGTCTTTCATTATTCTGTTTCTCATTGAGAGTGTAACAAAGGAGAGCGAGCACATTTCTTGCCGTCTTGAGTCTTCGTCACACAACTATTCTACGCTCTCTCTCCCTCTCGCTCTCTTTGTCACACACACACACACACTCTCTCTCTCTCTCTTTCTCTTTGTTTTTTTTTTCTTCAGGTAACGAGCGAATGTGGGGTTTTTGTACACATTTCCACTTCTCTCTCCTGCTCCAACTGGGCCGATGCGGTTGGTGTACGACGTCGTGGGATCACTGCTCATCTTCTCTTTTCATTTAGGCGAGCGTCTTGTCGGTGTGGTCATCTCTTCCCCCCGCATCTCCTCACTGGTATGCTCACCCCTCCTTCCTCTTGTCCATTTTGTGCCGTCGTCGCAGCAGAGTAAAGCACACATAGTAGGCGCATAGAATTCTTTCCCTTGCGTAGGGTTGCTTAATCCCTTTAAGGAAAATATGCCGGGCTCACGCTGGGAAGCTGAAGCGAACAAGAACTCATGGAGAGGTGGTGAAGGGAGTGGGAGCGTTATCGACAGCAGTGATTTCGGAAAGGGCCACAATCCCCAGAATACCGCCGCATCCTTCACGTCCTCAATTCACTCCATTGCCGAGTCGCGCCCGCCTGCGTCGCCGGGCGGCAGTAGTAGCAGCAACAAGAAGAGTTACGAGGTGGGAGAGTATGAGGAGGGTGATGCGACCAGCAGCATGGGCGACATCGACCCCTCCTCTGGCCATATGCCGCTCTTCTTAGATAGCACTGGTGTGGACTACTTTGTTCAAGCTGCATCATTCTCAGAGCCACTGCAGGGGCAGTCATCTACATCTGGTTTTCTAGGTTCAGGCTTTGGTGATGATCACCAGCGAAGCACTGCGCATGAATTTGGTTTGGGTTTGCCCGCCGAAGAGAAGTCGCCTCCAACAGTGGCGCCGGTGGTGTTGAAGAATAACTTCTCGCGGCATACTAATGTCGATACCAACGATGGAGTAGCAGAAGCAACAACTGTGGCCGCGGATTCCTCTTCAGTGGGGAGAGGATTGCCGGATCTCTCACGAATTCGTATCACTGCATTCACTGAAGAAACGTCCGCCCGTTTGTTGGGTGCCGACACACAACCGTTGCGCCGTTTTCGCTGTCCTTGCTGCCGGCACTCTGTCTTGCTCTCGCTCACCGAAGAATGCGCCGAGGAAACGTATAATGCTGGTGAAGAGGAAGACGATGACGAAGAAAAAGAAACAGTGCCTCTTGAGCCTGAGCCCATTTCCGATGCAGGAGGTGTCGGCAGTGGTACCACCACGGTGATGCGATTCAACGGTGATTCGGTCATGCATCGCATCTTGCAGCTGCGCAGCACGCCCTCTACGCGTCGGCAGCTGCAGCTACAGCATCGACGACCTTCAGCAGTAGTGCTTCACCAGCATCTTAACACCGGGTCTCAGGGAAGGGAGATAACAACGACTGCTGTTCCACAGTCTGAGCGGCTCTACCATTACTACCACCACCCTCACCAAGAGCAACATAGAGGGGAGCATAGACAGGGGGGAAGTTCTAATGAGAACGGGGACTCCTCGCTCTTTCCGTTGCTACCGACTTTCAGTCCGACCTCATTTGTGCGTGCATATGTTGGTGAAGGCAACTACCCATGGGAGGCGACACTGCACAATCGGCCGGCGCTTATTGTGGCTTTCTGCGTGGCGGTGATGAGCTTTCTGGTTGTGCAGTTCTTGCAGCACCACGTCCTGGATACACGTGACCATCTCGGCCTCTTCGTAGTGGGCACATATCTCATACTGTCGAGCTACTACTTGGCGTACTACTTCCTCGAGCGGTACGCGGCCTCATTCCGCCGTATCTCACAGGACAAAAAGTTTTACACGATTGCCAACCTCATCAAAGCGGGTATTCTTGTGTCTCTTGTACCCTTCGCCACGCTGCACCTCAGCCGTATCATTCTCTTTGACGTGTGGGACACCAACACCCTGCGAAACCTCGGCTGTATCTACACCGTCCCCGACTTTGTCTCGATGATCGTGGTGAAGAGGATGAGCTGGTCAACATGGATGCATCACCTCTGTGTGTTGCTCTTCAATTTCTTTAGCACAACAAATGATTATGCGCAGGAGAATATATGTCGCTGTGTTGTCGTCTATGCGGCCTTTTCAACCTTTGCGTATTGTGTCAACGTGTTGCTTGCATCTCGGTTCCTTGGAGTTCCACCCAACACTGCACGCGTACTGTCCTGCATTGCAGTAGTCGTGTACATATTTTGTTGCGCGACGAACTGGACATGGCAGGTGTACTACCTACGTAAACTGCTTCGTGACGGACACGACCATTGGACTGTGTATGCCTACATGTTTCTAATATGCCTCGTTATGTATGACGATATCACGCTAAACAAGTGGTTACTTCACAATGCGAAAAGTACAGCGTTTGCTGCTGCGCAACACCAGCAGCATCAGCGCTGGCAGCAGGAACAACGACATCATCAGCAGCAGCAGCAGCAACAACAGTAACAGTAACAAGTTACAGGAGCTAAAACTTTCGGATTGCTGTGACTTGGTCATTATAAGGTAATGACACATCGACAGTGATGTTTTTTTTTTTGATTGACTTGGTTTTCCTTGCGAGTCTCACTCTTCACGAAAAAAATTGCTTTCGGCTTCTGCGCGGGGGGAGAGATGGAGAGAGAAGTATGGAGAGAAGACGCTTCCTTTGACCTCTTTTCAATGCTTCACCCTTTTTGTATTCTTCTTATACACATAGGAAAAAAGAGGGGGAGGGTGAAAGGATAGATACGTTTTGGTAGTGAGACGCACATATACATATACGTATATATATATATATATATACACTCAATTGGGTCCATGGCGACTTCCACTCCTCTCGTGGGAGGGCTCTTGTCGACTTGCGTCACCGCCACCGCCGCTGACAGCAAAGCGGATTATTCACCTCTTGTCCCCTCAGAACAGAACGGCGCGGCGGCGCTGAAGCCTCGAAGCCACGACGGCAGAAGTTGCAGTACTGAGGATCCCGGTGAGACTAACTCATGTCTCATACAGGAAGAAGACATTGCATTTCTTTTTACCTCCATGACGTGGAATGTTGACCTAATGGAGGTGCTGCTTCTTAAGGCTCCGAACCCCCTTCACTCCGACCACCAACAACCGCAACAACAGGAGCCACAAGTTGTTGTAAAGAAAGAGTCTGAAGAGTCGCTCACTGCAGCCGCGTTCCCGTCGCTTGAAGAGGCCCTTTTGACGACCACGACGGTGAACGGCAGCAAGGGTCGCCCCGCTGGCGTCAGCCACGGCCGTCGAAGCAAGCGACGTAAAATCGGCCGTGGGCGTGCCACACAACTGCGAATTGTGCCTACATTCTATTCTGAGCGAGTGGGGATGGAGCCAGAGGATGAAGAGAGGTGTGATGAGGAGGAAGTGGAGCCCGCCGTCGCAGCAGTGCCGCCCTGCCTCCGCCCAGTGCAAGATGTTGAGGAGCCGTGCGGCATGTACCTGACAGAGGAAGAGGAGCTAGACACCAACTACGTGCCGCACCGCTGCCTTGAGAAGGGTGACACGAATTCTGCCGCACCACCAATGGCAGTGCCGCCAACCGAAAACGGATATCCACCAGAGCGGTCGTCACAGGGTAACATGCGTGATTTCTTGCGGGTGTTCTATCAGAGTTTTCTTCTCGTTGTTTCAGCGCAGGTTCGGTACCAGCAGAATGTATTTGACCGGCCAACGCGCTCGCTCTCCCCGCTGGAGTACCGTGCGCTGTGCTTCTTGCGCTGCCATCTCGCGTCGTTCAAAGACATTTTGCGCCGCCACGTTATGTGCGGTGAAAAGGAGGCAGAACGGCGTGGGGCGCAGCCTCTCCTCGTTGGCCTCTTCCGATGCAACAACAACAACAACAACACCAACAACGACGTCCGAGGGGAAAAGAAAAACAAGTGTTCTGCGGTTGAGGAGTGGTTGCCACCGCACGCGCAGTTGTACCTTGCAGGGAAGGAACCGGCTTATCAGCCGCTGTTGTTAGAAGCCCTCGATGTCACGCGTGTGGTTCAGTGCTACCCAGAGCCGCGAAAAAACGATTCCGACAGTACGTGTGGCGCAGGCAAGGCAATGGAGGTGGCGCTTAATGCGTTGTACTGCTGGCGACGACTACTATTGGAGCGGCCGAATGGTTGCAGTGACGGAAACACCAGCGGCGCATCGAAGGGAGATTTACTTTTCATCCGAAGTGATGAGTGGGCGGTGGCCCAAGGGCTCTTCACCCGCTGCCTGTCGCCGCTGGTGTGGTCGCCGTACACTGCGTTTGGACCGTATGTGGTGTACAGCGCCACTCTGCCGCAGTCCGGTCGGCATATTGTGAAGCTCGTGCTACCCGCCGAGGACAGGGAGTCATATGACCTCTCTGCTCATTTCCAAGAGGGTGTATTTCGTTTTCTGCACGGCACGCCCCTCTTCCCCGTCAACGCGGGAATTTGTGGATTGAAATATGATCAGCAGCAGGATGAAGCGAAGGCGATGCCACGTCGTTCCTGTCTACTTCACTGCTCCGCTGGGATGCACCGCTCGAGCGGTGTGGCTATCGCGTACCTACTGTGGCTGGTTGCCCTGTCGCACGGTAAGCTACCTCGAATGGCAATGGTACAAGAAGATTTATCAGTGCAAGAAAAGGAGGGTCAGCAGCAGCAGCAGCAGCGGACCACCCCTTCGTATCTTTCTGCCGTTCTCCGTCAACAACAGCAGTACAAACACGCCGCTGATGACGCCGCTGCAGCAGCAGCAGGCGAGGGGGAAGAAGAAGGGGGTGGCTCCGCCTGCTCTGTGAACGAGGCGAAGGATGGGGCAGACGAGACAGACTCTGTGGTGCAGCGCTGTGCCGAGCACGTGCGCCAACAGCGCACCGTAGCTGTGCCAATCGCTGCGGTCCTGCAACATCTACGGCGCTACGCCTCCCACCTTCGTCTCGAGTGAATGAGCAACATTGAATTTTGGGAGGGGCAAAGTGAAAATGGAAAGTGACCGACGAAATCACGGTGTGCTTCCGCTCAAGTCTCCATCGCATGAGGGGGGGACAAAAACAAAAAAACGAAACAACCAAAACGAAGGTGGCCACCTCACTCTGAATACGAAAGCAGAATTCCTGGGGGAGGGTGCTAGACAAGCGAGGAACGGGAAGATTGACTTTGTGGTGTCTGGGAGGGTACTTGAACTTTTTTTTTTCTATTTGGCTTGGACCATGTGCAGCTTTTAGGTGTCGCGGAGCGTGAGTGAAGAAAGAGGGGCGTCGCGGGTGAACGGTAGGGAACCCTATCCACACAGATATTTTTGATGCGCTTTCACAATTCTTCTGAACCTCTCTACTTCACGTGTGTTGGTGTTCTTGTCTCTCGCATGTGTCGAGACGTCAGCACTCTGCTCGAGTTTCCTTCTCTTCCCCCCCACGCACTCTTGCACACACACATACACTCACTCACTCTCACTCTCTTTGTCGTCCTGCCGGTAGTGTTTCTTGACGGCGGCATCAGGTAAGGAAATGGGGCGTGACAGCCGTGGGGATCGTTACGCACGACGGAACGACGCTGGCGATCGGCATGGTGTTGCGGAAAGCAACAACAACAACAGCAGCAGCGGTACAGCGCCATCAACGCGCTATGGGCGTTATGCAGGGACACGGCGCTCACGCTCGCGCTCCCCGCGAGGAGGCCGCCGCAGGAGCAGGGGCGGGGACGATCGAAGCAGCGACCGTCACCGCCGTAGACGACGCTCTGAAAGTGAAGATCGGCAGCGCCGACGCATAGCGACGAGCGGGACGTCGGTAAGCAAAGAAGGAGGTAAACGGGGGCGTCACAGATCTCATTCTCGCTCACGCTCGCAGTCATCGTCCTCCTCTAATTCGCGGAAAGGTGGTGGTGGGGGTCGTAAGCGCTTCGAGACTGTGAATGTGCATGAGCTGCTTCAACCGGAACTGGCCCAGGCGTCCATGGGGATGGTCTCCCCGATGTCGTCTGAGATGATACTTGCCCTCATTCAGCAACAGCAACAACAACAACAACAACAGCTGCTGCAGCAACAGCAGCAAGCAGACGTCTCTGGAGACGTTGACCCCACGCAACTCAGCGCCCCTGCACCTGAAGCGGCCTCTCCTCAAGGCGGTGTTGATGACTGCTGTGAGCAGCTGCAACAGGAAGGAGAACAGCAGGAGCAGCGGGAGGAGGAACTGACCGAAGAGGGTGCTGCACCTCAGCCAGCGGCACCGGCGAAGGTGCTTCCCTCCGTTGCAGATTTCGTTCCTGTTATTCCCAAGAGTCTACTGAATCTTCTCAGTGCCCCAGCAAGTAGCAACACTGGAGGTGGCGGTGCGGCTAGCACTACTGCTGCTGGTGAAGAGGCGCAGCAGGTGAAGCATCAAGGTGTGCTGACCACGACGACCGGTGCACTAGCGGTGTTGCAAGCACCGAAACTCTCACCAGAGGCAGAGCGACGCGCACGTGAGGCACGTCGCGCCCACATCTCCTGTTTTCCGCAGCGCACGACACGGCAGGAGTTACTGGAGTACTTTACAAACATCATTCCGATGGTGCGGCAAGTGAAGGTACGGCGCGAGATGGACGAGCTCGCCGAACAGATGCGGTTAGAGAGCGGCGACCTTGCGGAGGTGGAGCGGCGGGAGATCCCGCCGAACGCTATTGTAGACGTGGACCGTGTGATCGACCTTGCCGTGAACAGCGCCAAGTCGAAGCCGTTCGCATTTCTCGAAGTGAACCTTGCCGACCTCGTGACGGAGCTGGTGGAAGAATCACAGCGTGACCCCGACCGCTTCATCTTCACTGCGTTGGACGGGCAGTCGTACCCCATCACTATTCGCCGCCCCCGCGACTACCAGGCGCTGCTGGGCGTTGACAAGCGTAAAGTTGTGATGCTCGGCTTCCCAGCGTCGCTCTCGGCGGAGAAACTGCGTGCTGTCTTTGAGCAGTTTGGCCCGCTTCTCGCCTTTGATGTCAAGGCCGGCATGGCGTACGGCGAGTTCGAAAAAGAGGTGGATGCGATCGAATGTGTGCGGGACCTTCACGGTGAAACGCTCGGCAACAATGTGGTGGTGATGATGCCTCTGTACGACTGGCTGAAGGTGGTGTGCACGCACGCCGATATTGACGTTGCGCTTGACCCCGACGACCCCGTCTCGGGTGCGTCGCTACTGGCGAAGGACGCACAGACGGAGGGTGCGCTTGTGCCGGTGCTCGCCGACGACGTTGCGAAGGAGGAGGTGCCAGTCGATCACATGAAGGAGTTGGTTGAGCTCACGGTTTCGCTGCCAGATGTCGTGCTGCATTTTTCCAAGACGTTCAATCACCTTACCGCACTCTACGGCAGTACTGTACCCATCTTCCCCACGCGTCTGCTGGTGTTACTCAACCTCTTTGACGAAGAAGAACTCGTGCTCGATGAGACCTATAACCGGCTTGTGGATGAGATTGCCGGCGAGGTGGAAAAACACGGACGGGTCAAATTGCTCATTGTCCCGCGGCGCACGCCACCGCCATTGCCGCCCAAACCACCAAAGACTTTTCTCGCCTCCCGAATAAAGACAACAAAGAGGCAGGGTGGTGGTGGTGGTGGTGGTGGTGGCGTCCGAGGTCGTCCCTACCAGCAAAGCAGGAGGGGCGAAGATGCGGCAGGTAATGTGGATGCGCTGCCGCCACACGCGTCTTCTTCGTCCGGCACTGGTGCGCCATGGACGGCGTCATCTGCGGCTGATAATGCCGCCGCGCACGAAGAAGGGTGTGATCGCCGTGGCGATAACGACAGCAACGACGGTGACGACAACAACGAGGTGGATGAGGAGGCGCAGTACGAAAAAGCCAAGATGGAGTACCTCCAGGCCCGCGAAGCATACACGGAGAAGCTGATGCACCCTATCCACGGCGGTTTTGGTCGCGTTTTTGTGGAGTACGAGTCTGTCGATGAGGCCGCCGCGGCACAACGCACAATTGCGGGAAGATTGTTTGGTGGCCGTACTGTCGTGACATCTTTTATGTTTGAGGACGTACTGTACCCGCCTACCGCCGAGGAGGCAGAGATGGAGGCGAATGAGAAGGTGAAACAGTATCTTGAGGCTATAGGCGCCGGCACTGGAAATGACAATGAGGAAGAGGGCCACCAACAAAAGGTGGGCAGTGACGGTGATGCGGCACAAAGTTCAGAAAAAGACGATGGTGTGGAGGCGTTGGATTGAAGTATGTGATTCTGCGTGTTTGTGGGTGTCGCTGAAGGCATTAATAACAAGAAGAAACGGAAGACAGAGGAGGCATGCGCAGGGAACAGAGGGTGTGTGGCGAGAAGGCCACTCCATCTATCAAGTCGATGACCCAGGGGGCGTACTCGTACGAAGAGATGAGGTTAACCGAGGTAGAAAGAGGAAGCTTCGAAGAAGAAGAAGAAGAATGCATTTGTGCATCGTCTGAGAGGAGACTGAGAGGGAGAGAGAATTCTGCGTTTCTCTCACTCTACTGCTACAGCTACATGCAAAGAAGGCGCGGGTACATTGTGTCTTGCTTCCGGCATGCCGTTGCCTTCTACACTTCTCTGTTGTTTACTTAATTCTATGAAATGGATTTAATGTGTTTCTTTTTCTGTTTTTAATTTTCTTGGACTCGTTGAGTGTAACAGCTCATTGTGTGCTTCCCTCTCCTCCTCCTCCTCACCTACTGCAGGGAATAACTGCATTTCCAAAAGAGGAGTGTGATGCTGTCTGCCCCTGGACGACTCTGGTGTGCCCGGCGGAGTGTGGTGCTGCATCTACTGAGACGGAGCTCGTGCGTCTTGATTGCTTCTGGAAGTGACGTTAGTGCCACTGGTGGTGGCGGAAATGCCAGTAGCACCATTGACAGCGGCGGTGCTGCGGATGGTGATGCGTCACCGTCGTTCCGTTTAATCGGTGGAGGTGGTGCACGAAAGGGAAAATCGAAACGGCGTGAGTTGGACGGCAGAAGGACCACAGAGAAACGTGCGGTGAGGAAACCAAAATATGACGCTGAAGATAGTGCACTCTCCACCACGCCAACTGCTGGTGTCACCGAAGGAATAGGAGTGGCGTTATCGTCGCTTGTCTCTTCCTCGTCATCAATGGATACAGCAGATGATTACATGCTTCAGTTGCACCGGCGGCTTTCTGCGAAGGCACTGGAGCAACATCACTCACAAGCAGGCGAGACAATTGCGTCCGGCGCAGCTAATGTGGCACGTGAAAAGATCGAGCGCCGCCGCAAGAAGTGGGCCTTATCGGAGACGGAGTTTGACACCGGTGTCACGGAGCGTCTGTTTCCGGAAATACGACGCCTCTCTGCACTCCATGAATTGCACTACGGCGACGCCACAATGCGTGAAGTGGATGCGGCAACGTACTTCGCTTCCACTCACAAGGACCGCACCTCCGCTGTGGCCGCGACGAGCGGGGAGGTGGCTGAGACGACAATCACGAATGCGGATTTTCTCGCATTTGACGAATGCGAAGTCGCACAGAAGTCGTCAACACGGGAAAGAGCAACAACACCAACACCAACCATTGGTGCTGTAGGAGCAGTGTCACTAAAAACTCCAGGTCTATCAGGAGATGGGAGTAAACTTGTCAAAGAGGAGTCTGAGCAGCTGCCAGGGTGCCCTTCTGCTGGTAACGAAAAGGAGGTGGCTCACGGCGTACATACGCCGTGGTTTGTTCCGGCTGGTGGTGTGGTGCGCCTCGAGCCACTCCCTCCGTCGGATGTGCTATGCCTCATGCGGACTGTGCTGCGGCTCCGCCAGCAGACGCCACGGCATCTGCCGCTGGCTGTTCGCCAACGGATGAAAATGACAGAGGCTTTAACCGATGCAACAATCCACGACAAGAATATCCTTGCTAAATGTCTCTCTTTTGAGGATGTGCTAGTGTATCTTGACACAGCACCTGCACCTATACTTGGTTTCACAGAGAATCTGCCCTCTGGTAAAAGTCCTGCTTTTGTATTTGTTCTCTACACCGAGAACGTATCGTTGCAGAACGCTATTGGGCACATGGCGGCGCTATTCGGTGTGCCTCAGCGTGCTTTTCATACTTGTACTGCTGTGTCAAAGATGTCGTGTGGGTCTGTTCTCTGCGCAGTTGGTCCTAACAACTTACATCGAGAACACTTGCTGCTGCTGAACACCATGCGCCACCCCGGCTTTGTGCTGCGCGTGGGATCAATCCGTGCTGTGGACGATGAGGAGCGCTGCGCAGACCTCTTTGGTGAGTTGTCACGGTGGCAGCCACTCCACGAGGTGGAGCTGCTGCTGCGCCGCGTGAGCTGCCGCAGTTCGCAAGAGCTAGAGCACCGCCTCCGCGCCGTGCAGGAGGTGGGTGCAGTGTTTTTCTGCGCCAATCGCGAGGCGTCACTTGCGCGCGCCGCGACCGACGTGCTGCACGGCTTCTATAAATCCGCTCTGCTGAATGCCCTCCATCGCCGCAACGCCCCGCTGGCAATGCGACAATTTCTAGCACGGCCGCACCCCATTGCGGCAGCACGTGCGCGGCGCGTTTCGACGGACGCGACGGTGCGGCAAGTGCTGAAGGGTTACATCCTCGTCGGCGGTGACTGGGCGCAGGCGGTGGGGCGTACACCATATGTGTGGCGTCGGCGCTGGCTCAACGCGTTGCGCTGCACTGTGTGGAACACGATGGCGTCTCGGCGGCTGCGCAGTGGAGGACGCCACGTGCTGCCAGGTGATGTCGTGCTTCGTCCCGAGTACCGCGCCGACGCGCAGCGCCGCATGCTCACTACCGTAAAGGCTCAACACGTGATGTTGGTGCGCGATGCGGCGGAGGCGGCGGAATGCAGCGTGGAAGACATCTTCATCCCGTTCCTGCGCGGTGTGTACCCGCAGGAGCTTTTTGCCCCGGACGCGACGAATCACCCTATCATGACGCGGGCCAATATGCTGGCGCTGCTACGGGAGCTGCATGCTCCGCAGTTGTTGCTTGGCATGAGCGATGTGTGCCGCCAGTTGCTCGATATTCGTGGCGACACATCCCCGCTTCTGTTCCGTCGCTTTATTCTGCGTCCAGTGGAGATGCGTTTCACCATACTGGAGGACAAGGCGCCGATCAAGTCCGTGCACTTCGACGCAGGTCGTATCCTCAGCAATGACCGGCTTCACATGCAGCAACCGACGCTACTAGGTACAAGTGACCATAACAAAACCGCCGCCGCCGCAGCAGCAGCAGCAGCAGGGGAAGGGTCAGCAACAGAGTCATCACCACATGCACTCCCATCGCCCTCTTCACTTCTTAGCCAGGAGGTGGTGTTACAGCGGACGACGATTGGTGATCGTCTTTCTTCTGGGGTGCTTGCCGATGAGTTCTTCGCTCTGCCTGGGCGAGAGGAATACATTGCTTTGGGCCATGTGGAACGACATTTGCATGGCAATCTTGTCCGTGCTGCACCGCGCTCCCCTGATGAGGCGCTGAAGACAATTGACCGCCTATTCACCGTTCATGTGCATGCGGTTGTGCGCAATGGCGCAGCCGCGCTGGGGCATTTGCTGCGGGAATATTTCATCCTTGGAGGAGTGGAGCGGGAGGACGACAGCGCACTGCAGCACAAGATTCACCGCATGCGTCGGGAACTCGACAGTGAGACACCGCGGCTGACGGCGCCCACCTTCTGTCAAGCATGCTACTGCCGCGACCACGACTCGCTGGATGCCTGCGCGGAGTATCAGCTGAAGCGCAGCAGGCAGCTCCACCACAGACAGCGGGAAGAGGCACTGCAACAACTGGCCGCAGCAGACACACCGGTGCTTCCGCTTCCAGCAGCTGGGGAAAATAGCACCACTGGAGGCGTCGTAGCGATGAATGACTTGGGGGGACTTGACGATACGTCGTTGGAACTGGTATTACGGTTGCGCCGTCGCTCGGAGAAGCAGAGGTGGGGCGTTCACCTCACTTCCACCCTTCGCCTCTCCGCCATCGACGATGTGAGTTTGGTGGCCGAGGGACATATACGGTGCGGTGGAAGTGCGGTCCGCAATCCTGTCGCACTAAAGAGCTTCTTGTTGGAGCTTCTCCAGCAGGAAAAAGGTTGCGTTGCGGTCGCCGACAATGAAGAAAAAGAAATTGATGGCGATGCGACTTCTCAGCGGGTAGCCCTTCGTCAATTTATTACCACAGCGATGGGTGGTGACGAGAATTTTTTGCGTAGCGTTGACAGGGGAGAAATCACGTCAATGTGCAGTGGCGGTGACGGTCTGCTGCTCCCTCGTCTCTGCGACGTCTTCGTTGACGCACCGTCACAACCCGCAATTCCTGCATCTGTGGCGGAGTTGTCGGATTCGCGTGCACTGCTGCGTCGGTGCTTGTGGGTGTTGACAGGTGTCAATGACACGGCAGTGGCGGGGCGTCGTCAGGTGGCAGCAGTCTTTGTTCGACTTGGTAAGGAGCGGGAGGTGCGTCTTCGTTTTACGGCTATTGTGCGCGGCTGTGGTGTCGATGTCCACAATGCGCGTGATGGCGGCATTGATGCTGGAAGCCAACCTGACGTTGCGGCAAGGTTTCCAGTTTCTCTTGAACTTTCGTTAACTCGCCGGAGTGGTGCTAAGGGTGGGTGGGGTATAAAGCTCGACAGCGACTCTCTTGCACTGCTGAACCTTTCCGAGTTGTTGCTGGCGCAAGGGCCGTCTGGCCTGATTGCTTCTGTTGATCCGCCGTTCCCGCTGGTAGCGGGTGATGCAAGATCCCTTGATGGCAGGTACGTTGTGAGACGTGTTGATGGACACGTGGTGAAGTGTCAGCACGACGTGGTAGAGTGCCTTCAGGGGCGAGTGGCACCAATGAAAAAGGGAACGGACGTATTGTGTCTGCAGCTTGTACTCTCCCAAGGCCAAAACGAGCAACACTGCAGCACAACGACGTTGAATGAAACCACAATGCCGGCTGTGAAGTCGTCTCCTACCGCAGAGGCCGATGTTGAGGGAACAGGCGCCACACGCGACGTGGCAGCTACAGAAAAGACGCCGGTGGATGCGAGCAGTGCATTGGAGCTACCGCCTTGCAGTCCGCAGTGCACGCAGCTGACGGCCGCGCAGCAAAAGCGAAGCCTTCTGACCATCGTTGTAAGCCGTAACGCTGCGGCACCGCCGGGCCGGTGGGGAATTCGCGTGCGGCGCGGGAGCGTGCGACTGCTGCGCCTCCAGCACAATCACCTCTACTCATTTCAGGTATACGCTGCGAAGCAGCAGCAAGCTGTGCGGGTCGCGGATACACTGCGGTTCAACAGCGTGCGCCGCCGAGTTCGTGGTGGTAATGACGACGACGATAAAAACACGGAACGAGAAGCGGTGACACCCTCTATCCCAACAGAAGTGGCCTTCTTCTCTCATTTTGTCTACGTGATTGTTGGGGTTAACCACCGCCGCATCGGTGGCTGTGAGGAACTTCGTGTATCTCTCGCAGACGCCGCGCGCTCAACGGATGAGGCAGTGGTGCTGCAAGTGCAACAATATCGCCTTGCCCAAATAGCTGTTACCATCGAACGCCATGAAGTAGATGGAGGTGCAGCACTTGAGCCTGTTGGGTTGCGTATTTCACGTGACATGGTGATTGAGTCCATTGCGGCCGGCGGCCCAATGGCTCGTGCCATCTTAGCTGCCACCCACGATGGCTGTTCGCTGCGCCGTCTCATCGAAGGCGCACCACCAGTTTCCGATGCTCTAAGCGAAGATGTGAAGAAGGGGGTGGCAACAACAACAGTAACGGAGATGACGAACAGTAGCGCTAACTCCCTTCACCCTCCAAAGTGGCAGTTTGATCTCGATGAGGACACACAGAAACAGATGGCTAATCCACCTGCGGCAACGGCGGAAGATTTGACCAAAAATAACATGAACAGCAGCAGCAGCAGTAGTAGTAGTAGTACAGGCACTGCATCGAATTGTGGGCCGTGCGCCCACTGGAACATGGTTGACGGCGTCGCTCTTACGGCGGCGCAGGGTGAACTCGAAGAGGCACAATTTGTATGGCGTGTGACGTACGCCGTACACGCCGGACCGTTGCGGACCCCACAGGACGCGGTGCGCGCCCTCGGCGGCGATGTAAGGGAGGAAACGCTTTTCCTGCAGCAGTGTGTAATGGATGACTGACGCAGGTGAGGAGGGATGTGGGAAGGCGCAGCAACAATGCTGTGCATCAGTAGCAGCCTGGGATGGGTTCCAGGCTTCAGCGTCCATCCCGCTTACTGTTGTTCGCGCAAGAAAATCCTCAGGGGGATGGTTGGAGCTTGAAGGCCACCGTGGCCGCTCTTCACACACACACGAATACACGTACTCAAGTTTACACCGAGGAAAAGGAAGAGGAATGCGTTAACCATTCCTGTGGTTCAATGCGATTTTTCTCCTTTCCTCGATATAATGCAAGAAAAAAAAACATATAATTGACTGACGAAAATCGAGGGAATCATTGACGTTTCAATGGGAGCCTTTTTTTTCTGGTGCTTCGTGATTAATGTCTCACGTTGCATTCTTATTGTTGTTTCTTACCCGCCATCGCCCACGATGGCACGCGTGGTTTTGCGTCTTGTCTAGATTGGTGTCAAGTGCTAGGAGAAGGAGCCTTTCTTCACAACTTGAATCATACGAAGAGGAAAGGGAGGTCCGGTCAAAGAGAAGAGGCAACACAAAAAGGAAAAAAAAATATGCAGCAACAGGGGGCACAGCACATGATGCCTGAGCGGCAGAGGTTACTGCAGGAAGTAATCAACAAGACGACAGTCCGTAATGCCGCACTAGAGCGCCTCCGCGGTTTGGCACATGAGCTGAAGACACAGCAAGAAGAGCAGGACCGAGTGCAGGATCAGATCAGCGCGCTTATGAGTATCGGCCACTTTGTTGGCGAGATTCTCCGCCAGGTGGATGAGGAAAAATTTATTGTGCAGAGCATCTCTGGTGCGCGTCACCTCGTGGGCTACAAGAAGAGCATCAAGTCAGAAAAGCTCAAGTTGGGTGTCCGTGTGGCGCTGGAGATCACTACACTGACGATTGTCAAGGTGCTCCCGCGCGAGGTGGATCCGCAGGTTTACCGCATGCAATTCATGGGTGATGAGAAGGGTGTCTCCTTCCAGGAGATTGGTGGGCTGCAGGAGCAGATGCGGCAGATGCGAGAGGTGGTGGAGCTGCCCTTGACAAACCCGGAGCTCTTCAATCGTGTGGGCATTACACCACCTAAAGGCGTGCTGCTGTTCGGCCCGCCTGGAACAGGCAAGACACTCCTTGCCAAGGCGATTGCATCGAACGTGGATGCTGCCTTTCTGAAGGTAGTAGCCTCCTCTATTGTGGACAAGTACATTGGTGAGTCAGCGCGCGTGGTGCGAGAGATGTTCGCTTACGCCCGGGAGCACGAGCCGTGCATCATTTTTATTGACGAAGTGGATGCGATTGGCGGGAAGCGTATTGAAGGCACCTCCTCTGATCGCGAGATTCAGCGCACACTGATGGAGCTGCTGCACCAAATGGACGGATTCGAGAAGTTGGGCAAGGTGAAGGTGATCATGGCGACGAACCGGCCCGACACACTCGACTCCGCCCTCATGCGACCGGGGCGTCTGGACCGCAAGATTGAAATTGGGCTTCCGAACGAGGCGGGTCGACTCGATGTGCTGAAGATTCACTCATCAAAACTCACGAAGCAGGGAGACATTGACTACGACTCCCTCGTGAAGTTATCGGAGGGCTTTAACGGCGCCGACCTTCGCAATGTGTGTACCGAGGCAGGTATGTTCGCCCTTCGTGCGGGTAGGGATTATGTGATCAATGAAGACTTCAACAAGGCGACGCGAAAAGTCGGTGATGCGAAGAAACTGGAAGGCGCCCCGCACCAATACGCTGAGCAGTAAGGCAGAGGAGGAGGGACTGTGTGGGCGGGCGGGATGGAAAGGAAGAAGAAGAGGGCGGACTGAAAGGCAGTCAATGGCCTTGCTGGAGAGAAGTAGGCCTGCACCAAAGGAGAGGAGGAGACGAACGAAAAAAAAATAGAGAAAACACAAGAAAAAAGACACAAGCAAGGAATGTGGGTGTATGTACGTTTGACTCATGCACTTTGTCGCGGTAGTTGCCGTCCTTTTTTGTTTTGGTATATGACGTTTTTCTCTTTTTTTTTTTTT
>NW_008825623.1:29855-32003 GCF_000691245.1 Trypanosoma grayi | reverse complement strand
TTTTTTTTTTTTTCTTTCGTGGCTTGCGCGAAGGATGTTGGCTGTGGCTCTGTTTGCTCACGGTGGCCCACAAAACGCGGCGGATTGGCAGCGGTGGCGGTATGGTAGCGGTGGTGGAGCGAGAGGGTCATCGTGCTCGTCGTCGCGGGTTGTGCTCCACGTGGCGGTGAGCGTGCTGCTTGTTCTCTCCGTGACAGCGGCACCATCAAGGGAAAAGCTTCTGTCGTTTGAGCTCTCACCTCCTCCAAGCCCAGAGAAGGCCCCACCGCCAGGCGGTCTCCAGAAGTACTGGTTCTTACTGAACGATGATGATCGCCCCTTCTCAATGGAGCCCAATGGGAACATCCAGCTTGATATATTGTCGCTGGTCTTTGACGTGAATGGATACAGGGAATACATTGAGAACTTCGTGTCACTTTTGGAGAAGGACAATTCTTCTTACTACGCTACATACTTCATGAAGTGGCAACCGCGCCTGAACAATCTCTACGCAGCAATGAAGCTGTCGGGGAACTGCAGCAACAGCATATCACCAGAGTATAACACAAATCTGTCCTCGGTCATAGACGCGGATTTTATGGCGCTGGATGCGAGAGTTATCTTGAAGGTATTTAGCCTTCGTGATTGGCGGAGAATGATGCAAGACGCGCGCACCGGTCAGAACGCTTTGATAGGCGCTGATATACGAAAGCATGATTCGTACAGTGAAACTCCAGAGGACCTTTCTGCTCAGGAAGCGCTGAAAATATGTAGGGTTCCTGCGCTCTACTCAGTGTATCTGGATACAGGTGGCCGAAGACGTTTCCCTGGTATCGTTTGGGGCGGTCAACACCAAACGCATCTCGTTGTCGTGATCGCGCAGTGCAGCCATATTCCCTTGTCATTGGGGGTCGCGTTGCATCTGTCGAATGTTGGTGGGAAAGGAAGCGCTGACTACATATCGGTGGAGTCAGTGTATCTGTTCTTCCTTATTGCCTACATCATGGTGTTTGGGATCATTTTGCTTCTTGTACTTCCATGTGGGCATTCTTTCGTGCCACAGCCTGAGAGAAACCAACCACGCTCTAGTGACGAGGGTGGCATTAGAGTTACCGACCCCAGAGGCGGAGGTAGTAATGCTACATCAAATAGTGGTACAGATGAAAAGCCTGTAAACACTGAGAAACTTGAAAACAATCAACCAAGGCGATCTCGGTTTGATGGTCTGTGGGATGGAGACGAAAGCGAAGAAAGCAGTAAAATGGTTGGAAAGCAAACGTCATGCTTTTGTGGCAATTTATTTCGAACAGTAAGGCGGTTTTGTGGCCAACAACTATTGCTTCTCTACCCTACATTGCAATGGGTTCTATTGGCCTGCATTCTCATCAAAGTGGTTCTGTGTGTACTGCGTCTGACACAGTATAAGCTGGCTGGTGAGTCAGCGATGGCAATACGGAATAGCAGTATTGATATCCTTGTTATTGTGTTGACGGTGTGTACCCGCTCTGCATTTTTTACAATGCAGCAGTTCGTCTGTGTGGGATGGGGGTGCGCGTATGTAAAGCCACCAACAGCGAAGATTGTGTNCTCTGCATTTTTTACAATGCAGCAGTTCGTCTGTGTGGGATGGGGGTGCGCGTATGTAAAGCCACCAACAGCGAAGATTGTGTCTGCCTCGTTAGCCTCCATAACTGCATTTTCTATCTACGTGCTCAGTAGTACTTGTGAGGGAAGCACCACAGTGAAGACATTAACCGTGTTGAACGATGTTGGGCACGTGAATCTCCGCTGTATTTCTATTGGCATGACCATGCATGCGTTGGAGGTGCTGGGCAGTATGCTGAACATTTTCCAACTCACGGCACTCACGGCGACAATTGGTCGCGCTGCCTCAACTGGAATGGCGCAGGGGAAAGCTAGAGTATTCATTGACAAGACGTCCCTTTACCTGCGCTACCGCGGAATGTGTCTGCCGTACACCATTGGCATTCTCATGCCACAAATAGTATATGTTGTCTTCTCCATGACGCTCATGGAATTCGATGACCACTACCTGGAGGTTGGAGTTGAGGAGTTTGTGCAATGGTACGCGGCGGTTTTCTTTCTGTTGTTCCTGCGCAAGGATCCTCTCTATCTATGAGGAGCCGCTGATAAACAAGGAAAGCAAAA
>NW_008825623.1:26297-29742 GCF_000691245.1 Trypanosoma grayi | reverse complement strand
GTGTATTTTTTGGCATGCCGCACACGTATGTGTACATGGATACATATGCATGTATATATATATATATATATATATAGATATAGATATATATGTTATATGTTTGTTATATCTTTTTTGCTCCGTTCTTTTTTATTTTTATTATTTTTGTAAAGAAAAGACAGATCAGCATACATCACAAGTTATGCAAGCTGAGGTCCCGCAGTACGGGCCGGCTGACGTGATCCGTATCACCAATACCTGTTCTGTTGCTCCAGACACAGTCACGCTGAGCGACGACGAGGTGCTAGTGCAGAACAGCTATGCGGGTGTTAACTTCATTGATACGTACTTCCGTCAAGGGCTCTACAAGAAACCGCACACGCCCTTTGTCCTGGGCGACGAAGGTGTTGGGAAAGTGATCAAGAGGGGTGCGGCGGTTGAATCACCTGCCGTTGGTCAGCGTGTGGCCTACATGGGTAGCGTCACGGGCTCCTACGCGACGTACACTGTGGTGAAAGCAGCGATTGTATCACCGGTGCCGGACGACGTGGAAGACAAGGCAGCTGTGGCAGTTGCATGTCAGGGACTGACGGCGCACTGCCTTACGCACGACAGCTACCGCTGCGGCCCCGAGTCATGCGTGCTCGTCCACGCGGCGGCAGGCGGCACGGGTCTGCTTATCTGCCAGATGGCAAAACTCCGCGGAGCATTCGTCGTGGGCGTGTGTGGCGGCAGCGAGAAGGCGGCACTCGCACGCTCTGTCGGTCATGTCGACCACGTCGTAGACTACCACGCCTTTCCCGACTGGACCACTGAGGTGCGCAAATTGGTGCCTGGCGGTTTTGACGCCGTTTATGACGGTGTGGGGAAAACGACGTTCATGGGGAGCCTGTCGGTGCTGCGGCCGTTTGGTTTTATGATCTCCTTTGGTAACGCCAGTGGGGCTGTTGACCCGGTGGCGCCGCTGCAGCTCAAGGACGCTGGTAGCGTTTACCTGCAGCGGCCGTCGCTCTTTGATTACATTCGCACTCCAGGTGAGAAGGAGCGCCGATTGGCGGATATATGGGGATGGATCAAGTCTAAGAAGCTCCAGCTAACGTACAGCCATGAGTTCTCCCTTCAAGAGGCCGTGGAGGCGCATAAGTACTTGGAGGGCCAAAAGTCCGTTGGCAAAGTACTGATTCGCTGCAGTTCGCCGTAGTAGATAACGCATATGTACCGCACACGAGAAGAATTATTATTATTTTTTCTTTGCTGCTTTCACGTGTGTAATGAGGGATGTATTTGAGAACAAACACACCAGAACACACAGCGCTCTACACCACCACGGTTTCAGTGCTTTTTTTTTCTTCGTTGTTGTTTCTCGCTTCATTTATTTCTATTAGTAGATGTTGTAGCTGGGCTTCTGCATTTACTTTGGTGGCGAGATTTGCTCGACCGCTTGGTGTTTTTTTTTTTGTTTCTCTCTCCTCCTCCTGCCTCTGTCTTCTGCAATCGCGGCGAAGTATTGATTTTTTTTTTTTTTACCTTCCCATTTTCTTTCTTCTTTCTTTGCTCGACGCCGTCACTCTCCCGTGCGCTTCTCGGTGGGCAACTGAGGCGCAAATTACTGCTGTATTTTGACACCAGGAGAGGTGGCGGCAAACGAAGGATCCTCGACTTCTCTTTCTGTCCTCCACGCATCCTACCGAGGAAGGGAAATACTTCGCGAGAAGAACACGGCTCGGTCAGCGGAGACTTCTCCCGTCACGATGGACGCCCTTAACGACTGGGTGATTGTTGAGGATGTGGACAAGACGCCATTAACAGTGGACAGCATTAATGTGAATACCGCCAGTGGCGGCAGTGACAGCAACAACAACAACAGCGGAACGAAAGCGGAAGTCAACAAGGAGGGAGCTACAGAAGAAAAAATTGAGAAACAACCGCGTGACGCGGCAATACAGCAGTGCGAGGAGCCGCGGAAGTTGAGTGAAAGTTTCAACGCTCTTCAATCAAGAGAATCGGGTCAACACTCCCGCGTGGACTACGGCGCCTCGACAACCGAAAATGACGCGTCGACAGCGACTTCCAGAATGTTGCTGCGTGACAGGACACGTTTCTGCACCTCCGCCGCGGCGGCCATTTTTCAGGAAAAACTTGAAGATGGGGACACACTACCGCTCTCGTTGTCGGTACCTTCACTTGTTGACGCATCTACCATGGAGGCGCCCCTGCCTCAATGGACTGCAGTGTCGGCGGGTTGTGGTCTAACGGCATCTGTGGGATCCATCAAGTACTTCTCTTTTGGTACAAAAAGCATCTGCAACAACAGTGATCGAATGTGGCGCCACATAGTAAAAGTATACTTGGCTATTGTACCCCACAAGCTGCTAGGGAGAAGTCCCATTGACTATTGTGTGTGCTTGGTAACAGTGGTGTGCTTGGCGGTCTGGGCCTTAGTGGGAAAAGAGGAGAAACGACACGAATGCCACAGCTACACTTTTTCCGGTGTTATCTCTGCTGGAGCAACATTGGTGCAGGTTGTCATGGTCGTTGTGGGTCCGTTGCTGTGGTTGTGGGAGATATATACCTCAAAGAACGGCTGTAACACCGACACAACGAATTCATATAAGGTCAAAAGCGATGAGGTGGAGGCTGAAGAAAAAGTGCTTCAGTATCGCAGCGTTTCCAAACCACTAAAATTTATGCTGATGACGCTTCTGGATGTACTCCTCTCCCAGGAGGAGACGGAGGAAATGGGTGAGATGAAAGACGGAGGCGATGGTGAGGCTAACACAGGCATCACAACAGAAAACACTGACAAAGGGAGAGTTGTAACTTCACCACCACTACAGCTTCGGGTGTGTTCACTGCTGTTGTTGCCTGTCAGTGGAATTGCTCTGACACAGTGTGTTGTGCTTCAGTGTTGTTGAGAAACGTCGTTGTGGATCACACACACACACACACACACACACACACGCGCAGGTAATATGGGAAGATTTGCTCTGCCAGTTACGTC
This sequence comes from Trypanosoma grayi, assembly GCF_000691245.1. Lineage (NCBI taxonomy): Eukaryota > Euglenozoa > Kinetoplastea > Trypanosomatida > Trypanosomatidae > Trypanosoma > Trypanosoma grayi. Next base: position 26,762 of record NW_008825623.1, on the reverse strand, counting down.
ATTGACCGCTCCTGCTGTTGTTTGCCAGTATGTATGTGTGCTGGTGATGGGAAAAGGCTTGTATAAGTCACATGCACAACGAGTTCCATCGCTTCATGTATCTCTTCCCTCCCGTTCCTTGTTTGTTTCGTGGATAGACTTGTGAAGGCAGAGATCATTGTTTCTTCTGTCCCAAACCGCAATAGAGTGGGGGACGGCGGAAGACAAACAAAAAAAGAATTTTTTTGGGTGCCTTCTTGTTATAGTGATCCGTGTCCTTCTGTTCGTCTTCCCTTTCACCCTTTCCATTTATATTTGCTCATCGTGTTTGACGTGCAGGCGACTTGCTGCCCCCCCGGCGCATCTGCGCTTGGAGGCGGTTTGCTGCGGCGCAGTGCGGGCGAAGAAGTGCCAACGAAACGAACAAACAAAACAATGAAATGACGGATAGAACTGATTTGGAACAAATACGCGAGCAAAAAAAAA